>NW_021636641.1:0-57431 GCF_004799145.2 Neltuma alba | reverse complement strand
ATATCACAACAATTCATTCATTCCATAAATTTATAAATTAATAAAATTGCGATTGAGAGAGTGTTGATAACCACATAATTCTCGAGATGTGAAAATTCTTCCATGTGCTCCCGTGTCGATAAAGCATGCTCTTGACCCCGCAAAAAAAAAAAGCTGATTAATTCGAGAATTTATTCCACGGCTTTTTAAGTTATTCTGGAGAGATATGATTTTATGTGAGGAATTCACACAAACTCAAGAGAAGGTGGTCGAACTGTGCACTACCACACTATATTCCTCTTATCCTATTTATAACGTAGAGAGATAAAGTTTTTTTATCCTATTTATAAGTCACTTCATTAAATTTTTAGTATGAATATACTATTTTTATCTTTTATTTATTATAGTGTAGATAGTTATTCTTTTGAAAGGTTATATATTAAATGAGGGTAAAATTAGAAAATTGTTATATTTTAATAAAGAGTTAATGCAATTTAAAGTTTTCTTTAGCCTGTATAAAATATGTTAAAAATACCTTATAAATAGAACCAGATAAGTACTCTTTAAGCTGATTAGGAGAGATTCACAAGTCATACTTCTAATAATGGATATTGCACTATAAATATGGCTCCATTTGGCAGGCACAAATGAGAATACTTTTTTATTTCATCACATAAAATTCAAAATATATATAATATTTAATTATACTCCTATCATCATTATTTGATATTATCTGTCTTAATCATTTTTTAAATCTACATATGTATGTGTGGGAGACATTTTTGTATGCAAAATTATTTTTTCTATTTCATTTTTTATTTTAGGTGCCAAATACGAGTGTGTATGTGTATGATTCATGGTCTATGCGTCAGAGCTCTTGTTGTGCAATTGTTGCACTACGGTACATAGTGCTATTTTGTCACACACTACTCATATCTTAAATATAAGATCTTTTTTGTAATGTAAATTACACTACAAAAATGGTTTTATATTTAGAACCAGAGAAGTATATAATTACTACGTCTAGTCATAATAATAAAACCTCGTTTATGGATTATAAAAAAAGTCTTATAATTACGACCGAAAATAGTATTATTCTTTTTTATATGCAAACAGTAAGAGAAAATATGAATTAATGTAATGTTAACAAGATTAATATTGAAGATTACTAGAGTTTTATAACAGGTTTAATATGTTTAACTGTTTTATTGGCACGTGCCAATTATTTTTAAAAAATTAAATTTGGAACGTGAGAGTGATAGCAAAAGAATTTAATTCAGCTTGTTGGTTGGAAAGATAAAATTGACTAGGAGGTACTAAGCTAACTATTGTGTTACTACCTTGTTAGTTATATATATAAATATATATATATTTTCCCTCTTTTGGGAGGCAAATTTTTGACTGATTATGAGAAGAACCTCCCTCCTTTTTCATTTTTTTTTCTTGTCTGAATAATTCTTATGTGAGAAAAGAAAGTAGGTACAAAGAGTGAGACGAGATTAATTAAGAGAGTGGAGATAATTTTTTTATCCTTATTTATTGTGTCGTTTTCTGACCAAATTCTCCTAAACCTAACATAATTTTAATCCCTCTCCCTACTTTACAAAAATACAAATGTTACAGTATATTTGATATTATTTATTAATCTAAATTCAAACATATTAAATCCCCCAATTTAAATTATTTCAACATGTGATTCTTTTTTCATCTGCAAATTGAACTCTTTTTTTTCCCTCCTTGTTTTAAACTATTATGAATTCATCATTGTATCCATAGAATTTATCAAATAAGTCATACCTCATGTTTAATAAATAATTAAAAAATCCTTTAAGAAATTTAAATCACTCTGTATCACAAACATTTCTCTTTTTTTTGCTTATAAAAAAAACAAACATTTCTTTTTATTTTGATAAATTGTCTTTTTATAAAAAAAAAATGTGATATAGTAAAAGTTTTATGTTATACACAGAGACTTAGGCATTATGTCAACTGATTGGTTGATTAAGAAATGGAAAATAAGTCTTCAATACATAATCTCCAGATACAATAGGCAGTTATGAGAGCCAATCTTTGTCCAACTATTTTAGTTGACCTGAAGGCATAATAATGTTATTTATGTACGTTGAAATTTTGCTCCTCAAGATATTATATGCCTTTCTTTTCACCTCTTACTATTTTTAGCTTTAATAACTATTATTTCTTCTTAATTAAAAAAAATCTCAGGCTTCTTAATTTACTTGCAATTTGTTTCTTCTTAATTGTGCATCATGCCCTGATGATTAAATCTTACTCCCTCCGTTCCTTATTATAAGAGACATTTGATGCTTATGGTATGTTCCTATATATAAGAGACACTTAAAAGTTGTCTCTACTTTTTTGTGTTGATTTCCTATTTTACCCATATTTATTATCTCCAACTCACACTCTCTCTCCCTCCCACTTCTCTTTCTTTTAATATTTTAATTATTCTCTTTCATACTCTCTTTCCTTATTAATGAGGGCATTTTTGGAAAACAAATTATACTTAAAGCACATTAATTGTTCTCAACTAATTTTAACTAATTTTTTGATCAACGTATTTCGGTTATCTGTCTCTTATAATAAGGAACGGAAGGAGTATTAATCTTTAATTAATACGTGCGAAGGGTTCAAACTTTCAAGCCCTTTCTAATAAAAAAAATCGTCTTGAAACATGTCTTTAATTAAAAAAATTTCAAAATCAACCATTCAATTTTTTAAAAATATTTATTTTTCTGGACAAAAATAAAGAAATAATTATTTACGGTATTTTAATTAGATTTTAAATGCATGATCCTTTGTGTGGGTACCTATATATAAAGTATTAGTAATAGTAATTTATACACGAACACGCAAATATGTCTCGTAAAAGAAGAAAGGAATTTGGCCATTAAAAAAATGGGGCCCATCGCTATCATGCGCCTTGGGTCACTATCCCCATCTTCTTTTGCATAATTCGAACCAAAGCCATGCTTAATTTTCCCATTTTATTCCCACTCTCAATTGAATTACTCGCCGATTTTTTATTCCATGTGGCCATCGGAGATTCTCCTCCTTAATCCTTCCGATTCCACGCGCCACCCTTGTTGATCCTACCGCCGGTGACCTTGCTCCGTGATCTCTTCAACACTACTCGGTACTGCCAATTCGGTTCTTCCTTGATCTAGTTTCTCTGCCCCTTTGCCGAGATAGTGAAGGAAACCGATGCTGGAGTGTCCTTCTTTACTGATTTAATTTGATTGAGTATGGAAAGTCAGTTGAGTAAGCCACATGAAAAAAAAGTAGTCAAACTCTAAGTCGTCGTCAGGTCTAAAATCAGCTCATTCAGGGTTTCATTTGTTGGTGCTTTCGTTCATTTTATTTTGCATTAGAAAGTGCTGCAACTCTCCGGCGATTGCTGTTCTTGGTTGTCGCTGGATTTTGCTATTTCAGTAAATGGGGAGGAACGCTGTGTGAGGAACTGCATGTTAACATTTGATTTAGGCCTGGCTGCGGCGAAGTAGAGATCTTTTTCTTCTGCCTTCATTTAAAGCGATCCCACTGTGATATAGTTGATAGATTCGTTTGTCGGTAAATTAACAGGGATTCATCTTTTGCTCCATTGAATGAATAGGAGCTGATTGAGAAATTTTGTTTTCTTTTCTTATTTTTCGTGAGGATACTGTTGCTTAACTTTTATTTATTCTTTTTTTGTTAAATTTTATTGTCAACTTATGTTGTGAATTCCATATCGAAATGTTTAGAAAATCTCCATGAATTGAAGTTTGTCAGGAGTATTGATTCGCCAAGTTGTTATTTAGTTTTTTCAAATCAAGAATTTGTTTGCGAAGTTTGGTTTTGGCACATAAAAAATGTGTTATGACTATTTTGCAGAATTCTGTGCTTTTTTGCGTAGAAAGAAAAAATCACTTCCTTTCTGAGCTCATTACCATGATCTTTTAAGCGACACTTTTAACACGTTTTTGGAAATTAAAGATTTGGATGCCGCCTTTAAATGGCTTCAGATTGGGTGTCGGTCTTGTTTTATGGTCTCCTAAATCTGTATCTATACTGTGAGATATGCCTTCACTGTGAGATGTGCATTTTTTCCCCCCTACTAAACTCATTCTATCCTTATACAATACTTTCTTTTTGCTTGAAAGGCTTCAACTCTGGTTTGTTCAAGCAGACAGAGCCACATATAGAAATCTCAAATCTCATGCTGCTTTACTGAACTGCCGATGAGCAGAACTGATGTTATTGGCAGTAGAAGGAGGAGGATTCTTCTCTTCTTCAGCTTCAGGATATAGTAAGGGCCTGACCCTTCTTCTCTTGGGTCAGAGGAGTGAGGATAAACCCATGAGAGTTTCCCCGTGGAACCAGTACCAGTTGGTATACCAAGAATCAGACCCCGAGCTCCAGCTGGCTTCAACAAAGAATCGCATTTCCCGCGGTTGCGCTTCCTTTGCTTGCTTTGGTCGCGCTTCCGCAGGGCTTGAAACACCATCTCCTCTTAAAGTGGGCCCTGCCCAACAGCATGATGTCTCACCAGGGTCCTTGGTTTCTGACAAGGAGCAATCTGTTCATCTTGATAATAGTAATGCTACAAGAAAAATAGCACTTAAAAGTAGCCTAAAAAGGCCACAAGATCATAAGCCAACTCCCATTGAAGCTGCTAATGAACGTGAAGAATCAGGCGGTGAGCGGAGTGATTTTTCTGTTCAAAGAGAGCGCAGGAAAGTGCAGTGGACAGATGCTTGTGGCAATGAGCTCACTGAGATACGAGAGTTTGAACCAAGGTATCGGAGTATTTTGTTTTCCGTAAATGTTTTAGCCAAGAATATTTATATTAATAAATTATCTGTACCAAGTAAGATTTGCTAGTTTACGCTATTTCTAACTTTTCTTTCTTTGTTTAGTCATAAAATGTCGAAAGAAGCATGCTAAAGTTGGCTATTTGAATTACGGTAATTTGACAAATTAATTAAAGGCATGTATTGGATAGTGAAGAAAATATGTATTATGTGTCTAAACCCCTATATTTCATGATCCTGCCTCCTCCTCTGCTTGGATGCGACTATAAGAATGTTGATTTGTGGGTTTGTACTTTTACTGTTCTCCATTTGATTTATTATAGCTTTTAATGATGCTTCCGATGCCACATCTGTTGTTTCTCTCTTAAGCCTGTCTTCTTATTTTTGGTTTCTCCCACTAACGGATAATCTTACTCTTTGCTTGTCAGTGATTACTATTGAATCTAATGATCTTATTGATGCTTGAAATTCTTTATATCTTTGCTTTATGCTCGTGCTTGAACCACCAGAATTTGGATTGAACCATATCATATTGATTCTGAAATTTTGCAATGCCAGTAGCCTTGATAAAGTTCTCGAATCAAGCAATGGACAGAAAGCAAAAGAGAAAAGGGGGGAGATAACTGGTGACGGTAGTAATTGTTCATTTGTAATTTAGGTAGGGAGATCAATTAATATGAGGCGGGCATGATAATTGATCCAACTTCTCTCGTTTGGGCATATTGCTGTTATGATAGGCACTCAAGCTGGGTGGGGAATCTCTAAAAGTTTGATGTTTACACATGAGGACCGCCCTGCTTAAGTAACTTGTCACGCAGTTCATGCTATTCAATGTCAGACTTTAGCATCCCATACCATCCTGGTTCTTATCAAGTTAATAACTAAGGAAAAAAATATCAAAAGAGAAGATGATCCCTCGCTCTTGGGTGGAAGGATTTTAGCTTTGAATGACCGTGGTTTTTGTTCTCAAGTCTTATTTTTGCAATCTCTATTGGATTGGGACATCATTTCATTGATTCTCTCTTGAATATGTTAGGCCTCTTCCTAGTCAAGTGGTCTTAAATGTGGATCGTTTTGGTCAATGGTTAACATTATAGATTTGTTATAGGCTGAGAGTTTAACAAAGCTCTTTTCTTTCATAGTTATCATAAGTTATTCCTTTATATGGGTTCTGTTATTCTGTTATTCGGTTCTTACCTTCCATGTGCTATATTCGTATGGTCCTGTCAAATTAAGGTCCCATAAACACAATCTGTTCTATTGTAGAAGATATATGGTGCTTTTCTATAAGATGCGAACTATCTTAGGATTAATAAAAGTTTAATCACGCAATTTGTGGAATCTGAGTATAAGCTATTCGTTGTTGCATTGTTTATCTACTCGTATATTTTTCCTTTTGGTCATGGCATGGGGCAGAGCAGAAAGCTCTGATTCTTAGTTGGTAGGTTTGGAACTTGAAAGGCTTTGATTTTGTCTTGCAAATTTGGAGTAATTTCTGCGTAGCAAGTTTAGAGATTCTGGAAGGTTTAAGGAAGGAATGTTTAATAGGAAAAGCCTGCCTTGAAGTTTTATATGTCTTTAGTTTGAGATAACTAATGGAATATTTTAGGATAAAATGCTGCTTTTGGTGCATTTAAGGGGCATGATGTTTGTTTTCTTTTTCTTTCCTGGGATTTTTAGATAATTGCTAGTGCTACTGCAACGAGGTTTTTCCGTGATATTACTGGGGAAGGCTTCTTTCTATTGTTGTGGTTTCACCTTGTTGTTTGGTTTTCATTTCTGGCTTTTATAAAGGACGCCTCATCCTTTGCCCTTGTACTCTTATTTCTTTATTTTTCTACATAAAAATAGTGGCTTCATCATGTCCTACTCTTGTTGGATATTTTGGGCAAGTTCTATGTCTTCATACATGTGGATATGCTTGGGCACCACATCTTTAGGTTTTTGGTTGATTCAAAACCCCGTACATTCTTTGGCCAAAAAAAAAAAAGAAAAGAAACCTGTACCTTCTAAATTTTTCAGCCCCTTTGTTATTTGTTACTTGAATGATCTTTGGGAAGCTTCTATATTGATGTGAATTATAATTAGTTGGATTCTTGGTTTATTAACTCGAAATCTTCTTATGTGCAAAAGGATTTGGGCAGCTTTGCCGCATGCTTCATATTTTTTTTCCACCCACTTGCTATTTCGTTTTGATCTGTACGGTGCCTTTCTCATGTGATTTCGGTAAAAGTCAAACGAGGTGTATGTAATATATTTTTCTAAATTTTTCCAATAACCTATGTGTAGTTGATTACTGAACTAGAAATTGTCATTCATCTGCAGTGAAGTGGATGGATCAGATGATGAATTTGACAATGGGAATGACAGAACTTGTTCGTGTGCCATTATGTAAAATTGAATTTCCACCATAAGACGAGTGGAACTCATTTGCGTGGCGTCCAGGGAATCACTGCTTCTAATAGCATCACTCAGCTTGTAGAGAATGAAGCCACAATTTTACAGGACATCTGAGACGGACATGGTAGAGAGTCCAATAACATGATCTGCCTGAGTGATCGTCTGTGTCGCAGCCTTCAATTTTGTTCCTCTGCTTCTCACCGTCATCATCATCAATCAATTTATTGTATATTTCTTGTGTGATTACATTATCTTTCGATTCATCACATTTATGCCATTTCATGTTCTCATTGTTATATGGATCGACGAAGTTTTAGTCCTATCACCTATGTTCTCATCTTCATCTAGAAGAAAAATTATACAAGCATGAGATTCCATACAAAGTATTTGATAGCAGCTTGGTGATGCTGATAAACAAAGGGGCTTCTGAGTTATGTCCTCTGCTTGAAACCAGGGCTGTGAACGGAAGGGTTGGAAACTGAGAATTATTCCGCTCGTTGCACTGAGTTTAGGGTTCATTTGGTGTCACTGAGTTGCCCGAGTCGTGCGAGTGAAAATCATTTGTGGCAGTGTTCTCTTGGTGGTGTGTTTGATGAAAGGGGGCACCACTCCTCCATCAGGAAAACATGTGTCATTTATCAGACGCTTATGGTCGGGCTCTGGATCCTTAGCTTTTCCGACGCGCCTGTTTATAAAATTATATAAAAAATTTACAATAAATATATACTGTTCTTAATATAAAACCTTGTTTGATTTTTATTTTAGTTCTAAACATAAAATCTCAAACAATTTTATCTCTTATATTTATTTTTTTTTTTTCAAGATAGTCCTTCTAATAATAATAATTCTAACTAATACACTTGATTAATAAAAATATTTTAAAAAAGACAATACCTATTTATTATAAATAATTAATTTAATTTTTTTTCTTAATCTCTTTAAATTAGTCAACTAACTCTTATAGAGGATAATATTTTTTCGGACTATGATATATAAGATGGTTTAATCAAAGTAAAAGCGCAAGATTTTGTGGCCCCTTTCCCAGGTATACCGGCAAGTTCTTGTCCATGTGTTTGAAATTGAGTCCAGTGCAATAAGATATTAAATTTAGGTAAAAAAATTTTTATATAGCGTAAGCTGTAACTATTTTTTTTAAAAAAAATGTAACACATGTGAATGTTTTGATTAAAAAAATTAAAAAAAATCAAACTAAACGCACTAATCTCAAGTTATATTACATATGAGCTAAACGACATTGTTGGGTAAGGAAAAAAAATGGTAAACGACATTCATAATTTAGTCGCGGCAAATGGAGGTGGCACCTTCGGCCAGTAAACTAGAGCCACTTTTCCAGCGGAAACTTGGCCATGCCTTGTCCACACAACCTTTCTCTGATGATGATAAGCCCCTTCACTTCCAAATCCACAAATCCAAACAAAACCCGGTTCAAGAGGATTCTCAAAGCATCAAACTATGGGGTTTAAATATTAAAAAAAAAAAAAACCAGAAAATCTGTGGGAAATTGGGTAGCACCACCGGCGAAGAAAATGTCAGTGGCATCTTCAATCCCATGCATCAAAATCCCATCTTCTTCTTCCTCAACTTCCTCTTCATCTTCTTCTGCATCATCCTATTCCCTTCGATTTTCTACTTCTTCCAAGTATTATAGTTTCGCCATCAGGAATTCTCAGACCGAAGGGCCTCTGAGAAGACCAGGGTCTCCTCCTTTGAGGGAACCCCTGAAACCCAACCCTCCATCTCCGCCGTCGCCGTCCCCGTCCCCGTCCCTGTCACCTGTGGCGCCCGCTCCTCCTCAGCAGAATGTGGCTGCTGTTGTTGCGGACGATAAGAATGTTGTTACATTAGAGTTTCAGAGGCAAAAGGCGAAGGAGCTTCAGGACTACTTCAAGCAGAAGAAGCTGGAAGAAGCAGATCAGGGCCCTGCTTTTGGATTCGTGGGGAAAAATGAGATCAACAATGGAAGGTAAAGCTTTGATTTTTTTTTTTGGAGACAATGAATTTCGAGCTTTTCTTTATGTTGGTACAACTGCTTGAATGATGAGCTGTTCGTCAGAATATGGATGGATTTAAAGCGGAACGAATTTCTATAGTGGCTGAGGAGGTTTTATGGGATACTTGCTTAAATATTCGTCGCCTTATTTTCTTTTCTCTCCGATAAGAATTTGCTTGGTTGATATATGTCCCAAGCAGTAGCAGCCTTGGACTTGATTAGCTGAATTTCTAGTCTAAGATTAGGAGCAGGAAATGTAGATGACCATGAATATGACTCAGAAGCTAAATCTTTGTGAAACTTTCTGGTGTTCTAGTCACGGTCATGCCTGGTTTATAGCGAGGTCTGTTTTATTCCCGCTTGCCATTCCTTTCCTACATTGTTATTGATTGGATATGTTTTATAGATGTACGATTATTTTATGCTTTTCATTCCTTTTATTCTTGTTTTATTGTGATAAACTTTGATTCTGTAAAATTTATTACGAGACTATCAACTTTTTCGCTTCATTTTCTTCCTCTAAAACAATTGTAGAAGTCACTGAAAGCTATTCTCCAAGACTATTTTAAAGTTTTCTAGCCTACTTTTAGAATTTCAGTTTGTCACCACTTTGTAACATTGGTTAAATCCAATTTAGTGGAATTTCAATTGGACATCAGATACAAAAATATAGATAGGAAACGTTAGAACAAATTATAGCAGCCAAATGGAGGGTAACCGTGTAGAAAACTGAATCTAACTATTAAGCTTTTTGCTTTTGGGTGGCTGTCTAAAGGGGCAGATGAGCTACTGTATTCTTTTAGCATTTTCAAGTTTTCTCCTCGTGCAGTAGGGAAACACGTTGTAAGCTTTGCTTCCTTGCAAAGTTGGGCTAACTTGTTTGATTCTTCCCGGGCTAGCATTGCTCCAACTCTTAAGTGTTAATGACGTTATCAAACTTCCTCTCACCTCAACTTTTCAAGAGAGGGAGAGTGAGATGACTTGGTTTACTCTCAAAGGGACTGATTCGCTGACCACTTTTAAGCACTTCATAGAACGACAATGGGAATTTCACTACAATTAGATTTTATGACTAAGGTCAGTCTTAAGCTTGGCACGTGCTTACACTAATCTTACATGTGTTTCTTGTCAAAGTGTGATTTTCAAAGGACATCTACGGAAATCTTATATTTATTGCCTGGGAGATGGACTTGTTGAGTATTGTCAAGCGGAAGCGCGCCAATTTCTTTATCTGCTTGACCACACTTAGTGGAGGCATCTGCACTTAGTTTTTGCCTCTTTCTGGATGAAGCATCCATTGCTAATTATGGCAAACTTAAGAAATGACACTCATTATCAATTATAACTAGCTTAGAGGAAGTTCCTGCTTATGGTATGATTCGCATGATGCTTTTCTCCTTGACCAGTGGAAGCGTCTCTTCTTGATCAGCGGGGACACGTTCTCCTGGTCAATGGAGGCACCTCCTCTTAATTAGTCTAGACACCTCAATAATGAGCTGGAAGCTTTGCTTCTTATAAGAGAGCTGTCTTTCTTCAATAATTAATTTATAATTAAATTGTTGTGGCTTTTTATTTGATTAAATAGATATAAACTAATCAATACAAAACTAGAATTTTATATGCGTACGTCCTTATCCTTAAAGCTTTCTTCAACCACAGTGAGGAAATACTCTTCAAGGTAGACCTTACCTAATTCATGAATAAATGATAGGCTGACTTAATATTCATTCGATGGTCATTGCAGTTAGTGAAAATGATAGGCTGACTTAATTTTATATGCGTACGTCCTTATCCTTAAAGCTTTCTTCAACCACAGTGAGGAAATACTCTTCAAGGTAGACCTTACCTAATTCATGAATAAATGATAGGCTGACTTAATATTCATTCGATGGTCATTGCAGTTAGTGAAAATGAACATTGAGTGAAGTAATCTGAAAATAGCGTCGACATGTGGGAAAATATGGGTGTAGGATCAAGTGAACAGTTAAGATTGATTTGACTGCATCATCCACATTCAGCCATATTGATTTTTGTCGATCCAAATCCTAAGGTCTCGTGGTGTTGTCACAAGCGTGGAGGGTTCAATACTGTTTGGACACTAACGGAGACCAAGCTGGTAACAATGATGTATGGTCTCACTTTTAAGTGGGTTGGTTTTCTTATTTTAATAATGAGCTTTTTGAGGGAGAGCCCTTTGCCTACTTAGATGCTCGTGAGACACGGGCATGGCTTCCTTTTTAATTTTGAAGTGGCCTTGCTCCATAGGATGCAATTGTTTAGACAGTCATTAGATGGTCGCAACTGGTTAGTTGTATGCATCGTTCTGGCGTGCACACGCAAAACTGAAGAAACATCTCCCACCCTCCTTGTGCTTAATATCATCTACTCTTTTGATACGATGCTTCTTATACATTCATGTGTTTCTGTTGGGTATCCTTTCATCCTTTGGTATTCATGTGACTTGTTTAATTTGGCCTGTGTATTTGGAATTTGGTTGATGCAGATGGGCCATGTTCGGTTTTGCCGTTGGGATGCTAACAGAGTATGCAACAGGTTCGGACTTTGTTGATCAAGTAAAGATCCTTCTTTCGAATTTTGGGATCGTAGATTTGGAATGAACAATTTTAATGTTTAATGTTGTTGATAGTTTCGACCTTTATTCGTAATATATTTCTGTGGTTTGTTACTCCCATTTATAGCAAGCAACCAAGTTGCCTGGAATGATAACATTGAGGATTTCCTTCTTTCATTTTGCTCTACTCTTACCCGTATAGACAGAGATGTATACGGCATTTGGTGAGCAGAGCAGATATTCTCTGTTCATGCATTCGACCAAATTATGACACAAAAAAATGTGACTGTGTATAAAGTCTACCTTCCATAATTATATTTATTTATTCTTCAAACCTTTTCCCAAGACAGAACTATAGAGGTTTAGATCTGGTCTGTCGATATTTTGCAGTTTTTATCCAAGATATAAACTGATATGTTAATGAAGAATACGAACTCTTGTTTGCCATGCCCGAAAGATGTTTTCTTATTATAAATGTTTTGAACTAGTTGAAAAATTGAAGGGAAAATCGCAAAAAAAAAAAAAAAACCATGGAAAAGATTACACACAGGGACTGGTTCACAAAAATTGTTGTCAAAACTTATATTATTATTGTTAAAATCCATATTAATATTGTTATGGGTTTTAATTTGTAATTTTTTTAACTTCATGGTCTTGTTTTGTGATTTTCCCAAAATTATAAGGCTTTTTAATTAAAAAAAACATAATATTTAATTTGTTAATAAACGTGATAATATTACTTAAACAATGGAGCCATGACAAGTTAAAATATGTAACTTGCCAAACAAGTTTTATTAGGCTAGTTAATATACTACTATCTTAATATAAGAGTTAGAAATTTAATTTAGTCCTAAATATAAGATTTTAATTTATTTTGTTTTATATTTATTCATATATATATTTTTTAAAATAACCTCTATGATAATTGCATATGTTAAGGTTTACATCAAAGAATAGTTCTAATGAACATAATTAATAAGAGTATTTTAGAAAAGATAATATATATTTATTATAAATAATTAATTTAAGTAATTTTTTAAATATTTATAAATTAGTTCTCTAATTATTATATTAAGAATTGAAGATAGTCTTATTTATAGCGAAAACGAGTCCTATGTAAACTTGAAATAAGTCATATTGTTAATATTATCTTCAACCCTTAATATAAGACCTCGTTTAATTTTTATTTTGATCCTAAATATAAGACCCTAGTCTACTTTGTCTCTCATATTTATTCATTTTTTTAAAGTAATTCTTCTAATAATGGTAGTTTTAACCAATACACTTGATTAACAAGAATATTTTAGGAAAGACAACACATATTTATTATAAATAACTAATTTAACTTATTTTTAATCTATTTAAATTATTCAACCATAATTAGGATAAGAGGTAGTAATTTTTTTACCTGACTACTATTGATAAAATATTATTCGTGTTACCATATTCGGAATTGAGAAACAACACGCATCATCTCAATTTTTGGGTGAAAAAAGGCATCTGATTATAACGATAATTTAAAAGCCAGAAGCCTTTGTCAGAGACGATCACGTGTGCTCCACGTGTCGATACCGTACGGAAAGCCGACATTGTTTACTTTCTGTTTACTCTGGCTCTGTCTGTTCATGTTCAATTGTCCGTTTGTTTTCCCGCCCCGAAAGTTCGCGCCTTTCAATTTCCCAAAAACTGTACACACTCACGTTTTCAACGGAGCAATCGAAGAAAAGAAGCGCTCACCAAAATTCGGGAAAAAGGTCACACAGTACTTGTTTACTCACAGCAAGATTCCAAAAGTGCCGGCCATGAGCGGCCTCCAGAATCCGACACATTCTTCTCCTATCCTTTTCGTTCTCTCACATCCCAGCAATAGCCCTTCAGCTTCTTGGCCGTCTGCTTCCGTTTCTTCATCACTGTTACTCGGGCATGTCACTTCCTGTACACATCGTTACAAATGGGATCATACTGATGCTGAGATCGGCACCCTAGAGAGTTATGGGCTGCGTTCAGGCTAAGCCATCGGGGGGTTCGGAAGCTAAGGGCCTAGAGAGGCTGAAACTAGAGAATGGGTATGTTGGAAATGGGGATTTCGCTGCTCATCGACGATCGATGGGCCAGATATATGGCGAATGTGAAGATATTGGTAGGGTGCACCAGCGCGAAATCAGAAAGCATCGGCTTGGGTCTGGTATTGGGAACGAAGAAAGGGAAGGTAGCAGCAACCGCTGGATGGGAGAGGGG
Organism: Neltuma alba; assembly: GCF_004799145.2. Taxonomy (NCBI): domain Eukaryota; kingdom Viridiplantae; phylum Streptophyta; class Magnoliopsida; order Fabales; family Fabaceae; genus Neltuma; species Neltuma alba. The sequence goes on along the minus strand of NW_021636641.1, from coordinate 43,420 downwards.
AAGAGAAATGCTGTGCATGATGGTGAGAAAATACCAAGGAAATCTTTTGACGATGAGATGGTTGACGGGTGGCCCAGATGGTTAGTTGATAATGTTCCTCGAGAAGTTTTGGCTGGCTTGGTTCCCCGGAGTGCTGAGTCATACGTAATGCTTGACAAGGTCTTTGTTTGGGTTTTGTCATGTTCCGGATTAGATAAAGCTGAATGATGAAGGGTTATGCAAAATGATGTAGCATTCTTTACACATCCAACGTTATTGCTCCTACATCTTAACTAAGTACTAGCCTATTACTATGCCGCATCATTTTGGGATTCTTTGGAGCATTCTTTCAAATGTGGCGTCATTTTGGGTACTAGTTAGATGTTTGGCTGCTTGAATCATTAAGAGTCTTGAAGTCATCAATGTTTGAGTTTGGATCAAAAATTTGATTGAAGAGGATTTCTATTTATTAATTACCTGATTGAGTGAGATATAAACTGAAAACAATTAATGTGATTAAAAAGTTCGAGCATGGGTTGTGATTTGTAGGTTCATAGGTTTTTCATCGCTGACGATGGTAGAAAGCACGTTAATTGACTGGGCCCATGTGTAAAATTTTCTGTTTTTCAGGTAGGACAAGGAACCTACAGCAATGTTTATAAAGCACGAGATCGGGCCACGAGGGAACTTGTGGCCCTTAAGAAGGTTCGCTTTGATAAATCCCAGCCGGAGAGCATTAAATTTATGGCAAGGGAAATTGCGATACTACAGATATTGGATCATCCTAATGTCATAAAACTTAAAGGATTGGCTACATCAAGAATGCAATATAGTATTTATCTTGTTTTTGATTTCATGCAATCAGACTTGGCTAGAATAATATCTCGTCCTGAAGAACGACTCACTGAACCACAGGTTAATTAAAATTTTCTCATTGGCGCCTTTGACAATTTTAGCATTTCCCATAATTTACCATAATAATCTGGAAAAATTGATGTAGGTCAAGTGCTATATGCATCAATTGCTTTCAGGTCTGCAGCATTGCCACGACAGGGGCATCTTGCACCGAGATATCAAGGGGTCAAATCTCTTGATTGATAAAAATGGAATGCTCAAGATTGCTGATTTTGGGCTTGCCAATTTTTATAACCTAAACCATAACCAGTATCTCACCAACCGGGTTGTGACGCTTTGGTACAGAGCTCCTGAGCTATTGTTAGGTGCCACGAATTATGGAGTTGGTATTGATTTGTGGAGTGCTGGATGCCTCTTGGCAGAAATGTTTATGGGAATTCCAATCATGCCAGGAAGAACAGAGGTGATAATGCCCATATGATCTGCCAAAATCCTTTTTAATTAAATTCCATCTTTAGCTTTTGGTCTATTTTTGTGTCTATGTTGTGTTGTCTGGTCATCTTCTATTATTTCGTTCTGCAAGTCATTTAAGTTTCTCTGCTTTCAGGTTGAGCAACTTCATAGAATTTTCAGGCTATGTGGCACGCCATCAGAGGAGTACTGGAAAAAATTGAATCTTCCCACAACATTTAGACCTCCGAAGACTTACAGACCCAGCCTAGCAGAATCTTTTAGGGATCTCCCTCCATCTTCTGTGGGCCTTGTGTGTACTCTGCTCACATTGGATCCTGCATACCGTGGCACTGCATCTAAAGCTCTTCAAAATCAGGTGAGTCAATCCGGGCGAGAAATCCTGATAAGTAGTTGTGATCTCCGCACCTAAAAATGCGTGCTTCGTATTTCTTTACTGAAAGATTAGATGTTCAGTTGAATTGCGCATTGAATGAATTACTCTCTCCTCTACTGAGGGATGCTCAAAACCCAGTTCTTCCCCTGTTTTGAAAATATGCACCCGTTTCCCTTGTTGCACTGACATTTTCTCTGACAAATGATGAGAGCTTATTTTGACTGAAATACCCTGATTTTAAAAATAGATGGGAGGTTTGTGTGATTTTTCATGATTCAAGGTATTTTTTTTAATTTACTCTTAATTAAGATTGATCTTGATTGAAGAAACTTTTATCTTAAGTACTGCCTCACAACTAATATCAAATTATTACAACTGCACTGAATTTCATCTATCGAAATCCCAATGAAAAAGTAGGATATAATTGAATGTGTAACTTATTCGGATTTCCAACATAGATGTACCTTCTGCCTGCAGTTTTTCTTTACAAGCCCATTGGCACGTGATCTCTCTGGTCTGCCTGTAAGCTACACGGAACATGATGGGCAAAATCTTACCAATGAAGAGATCGAGTAAGTCGTTTTTTGGTACTCAGTGTTCTGAGGTTAGTTTCAGTCAACTTATAGATGCACAAACTCGCTACATGTAGAAGGCAGTACCCTGTATTGTTTTTGTACCTAACAAGTGAGGTTAAGCCGACTCTGGTATGCGTTTATAACATGAGACTTCTTTTCTTAAATAATACTACCTTCTGTCCTTAATATAAGATCTTATTTGACTTTTATTTTGATCCTAAATATAAGACCCCGATCCATTTTGTCTCTCATATTTATACATTTTTTTTCAAAGTAGCCCTTCTAACAATGATAGTCCTGATCAATACACTTGACTAATAAGGATATTTTAGAAAAAACAATACCTATTTAGGACAAATAACTAACTCAACTTACTTTCTTAATTTCCTCAAATTAATCAATTGGCTTTTATAATTAGGACTGGAGATAGTATATGTAGGCATGAGCAGTTAGCAAGATAAGGCTTGTTGTAATACTTGCAGGAATGTGAATGCTAAATTAAGACGATCTCATACCCGTCATGAGAGGCGAAGGAAGAATGTGGCATCCGGCTGGCCAACAGAGCATACTGTATCTTCTAAAGAGGTGAAAATCCTCCAAGCCTTCTGCTCTGTTCATAGTATATGTATTTATTTATGTATTCCTGTTGTTGTTCTACGCATGTCTCCTTGTTGTAGAACTAAAAGTAAAATTTTGAAGATTCAAGAATTTTCTGGGAGCAACTCAATAATCTGATTTATGAAGTTCAATAAGAGGAAACATGCATGACTAGGCAGTCCATTTGTAAGCTTGTAGGCTGCAACTAGTTAAACCCTAAACTCTAAACACCCAAAATACAGCTCAGCCGGCCAACCTCAAACAAAATGCTGATGATAAACCTCAACTAAGAATTAAACTAAAAAAGCAACTGCGTTACTCATGCTAATGACATGCAAACCACTGATATGATTGACGGTGTTATATTAAAATTTAAGTTCTGACCTTGAGAAGGACCATTTAATTAAGTTGTCTCATTTAGCTCCCCGACAGTTGTGGGCGTTGATATTTGCCCTGTTAGTGTTGACTTGCTCCACATCAATCCAGAGGAAGCATCAGACAGATTGAATATTTATGAGGTCTCCATTGTGTCCACGATACAGGAGACCACAACCTGTAGAAGAGAGCTGGTGTTTTTTCTGCACACGTCCTTTTAAATAATTATACCAAAGATGTTTAACCATATCATGAGCTTCAATTTTTACCGGGATATACTAGATAATTCGGTGGATTTTTTTTTTTTTGGTCAATTCGGTTGATTTTTCTGCATAATATTATGATTACTGCCTATTTGATGCTTGATTCATTGTTAGGAAGCAAAAAATATGGGGAAGAAAAATTGACTAATGCGAAAGTCACAATCTATCAATAAGGGTAGTGCCAATATCGTGTATAAAACATAAATTTCCTGATTGATAATGTGATGCCAAACCTAAAGGAAAGAAACTAAGAACACGGTTGATTAGCTCAAATATCAGATATACTGATATCAATTGGAAAAGAGAAGATCATAACTGAGTAGACTTATGTTAAGGAGCTTGTATTTCCTTCAAAACAAGAAAAGAGAACCTGATGGCATTCTAAACGGTGTTCTTCACATGTTATACCAGGAACTGAGCAAGGAAGTTGAGGCATTTGTTCCTAATGAAGAACAGGGCAGAATCCCCCCAAGCAGTAGGACATCATCTGTTTCTGACACTGCTGAGTCAAAGGATCATCCATCTCCTCTCATTCTTTCTCCAAATTTGGCTTTTGGTGATCAAAAGTTGTCCCACAGAATCCATCGCCATGTTAATGTCAAGAACCTTCCTCCATTACCCAAGTCTAAACAACATGCGTCCAACAAACAAGACAACAACTACGGACCACACCGGATCCTCAGGTCAGCTTCCTCCAGAGAATTTAGAAACCCAAAAAAGGGTGTCTTTGGAATTCATTGATAGGTCTCAACAGAACGGGTGGCTTTTTCCCTTCTTTTGGCCATGAACAGGTGGCATTTAAACCAATATTTTTTTAAAATGTCAACTTTTTTTAATTTTTATTTTCATTCTTTTCATTAATTGTGACTTTATGAAGAATGAAGATGATCTCGTGTTGTGTCAACTTCTTTGGTCAAGGTCATTCTGAAGCAGCCTTACCCTACCCATCAGGGAGCCGTGTGACTGGCGATCCCTCTTTCCCCTACATCAATTTTTGTTTCGGAAAGTTATATAATGATTTAAACGACTGTTTTAACTTAAGGAAACGTTATAAATTAAACTGAAACCCAGAATATTAACGTCATATAAACGGAAAGGAGTATCGTAATTATGTTTAGCACTGAATTCGGCCTGATTTGTAAAATTACTTCTTCTTTTTTTTCCCCGTCTCAACGTCCTATGTATAAATTAATGAAGAAAAAGTAGGTATCTTTGCGGGAAATCATCAGATCAGATTCAATATACATGACGTGTATGACGAACTTTAGGTTTTGAATTTATCGCATCCAAACTATTATAATCATAAATAAATTAAAAATTTTCATGCACTGAATGGAACCCTAGCACTTAATGCAAGGTACGTGGCAAAGCAAAGAAAAATGTAGACTAGAGTACTAGACATATACATAAAAAATAACCATCCTAAGCCAATTGGAAGGTCTTCAACTTCCTCCTTTTAAAACATGAATTGGTCAATTTTAAACAGACCTAGATATAAATATTAGGCAGACTAATCTCTCTTTAAATACTAGGAGTCAAGAGCAGATCTCTCTCAGCTAAATTAAATTTTTACATTTTATGGGGACCCACGATTTGATTAGACTTGTATAAGTGGGTTAATTAAAAAATAATGATTGATTGATTAGTCTAATCCATATATTCCATGACCTTAAGTTCCACTTCTTCTTGTTCACTCTTGGGGCATAGTCCATTACAATTATCCATTTCATCTTCTCAGCATACAAGCAATGCGTTATAAAAAGAAGCAAACAATATCCCCCGATGAGTGAAATAATAAATTGCATCATATTCATGTTATAACCCAGCTTCATTTTTTCCTTTTGGACCGGTATAACCCAGCTTCATACGTCTTATAATACCCCTTCCATGGCATAATATAATCACTAATTGTGTCTGAACAAAATATAAAAGAAGAGTTAACGAGGGGTTAATATATATTTGGTTCCTCAAGTTTTAAATCATAGGTTTTGGCTCTTCAAGAAGCCAAATAGTCTGAATTTTTATTGAATTATAAAAACCAATATTTTAAATAAAAAGAAATTTGAAGGATTAAAACCTATAATTTAATCAAAATGAAAGCAAATTTAAGCGACCAAAAATTGTATTAAACCTAATTAGGGTCATGTATGCTGTTCATATATAGAAATAACCTTATTATGGCTGGCCGAGTTTGTCTTCATGGATAATCAAACCTTTTTTTTTTTTTTCTGAATTTAAATGCCGGTATCATCACATTAATATTAAAAATTAAACCTCAATTCTGAAGTGACACTTAGAGGTTGGACCCACTTCTAAGATGAGGCATGCTTTGATTTGTGATTTCATATAAATTATTTCTCTGATCTTAAATATAAGACCCCTTTCGTGGTATAATTTACACTATGAAAGGGATTTTATATTTAGAACTAGAGGAGTAGATTAGATGATGTACGCTGTTTAATTTGCACTGATTAAAGAACTATGAGTCCATGTCATTAAATTTAGTAAAAGAATAATCTGACCTAAATTAAAGGGAAAAAATGAGCTGTTGCAAGCCAAATATGTCTAATTGAAAAATTATTTATAAGACTAGACTTCCTACAAAAATTAGCGTGTGTGAATGTAGATATATAAATATATATTTATATATATAGAGGGGCGGGGGGCCGAGAGACGGGTTCCAAGATTGCTCATCAGAGGTTCATTAAGATGTTTGGTTAAATATTGAGATGCACTTAGTTGACCATAAATCAACCTCAGTTTCTTGGAAACTCACCAATATCAATCTCTGCGAATTCACTACTCTCTGGACTTATCCAGCTGACAGATGTAAGTGTATGATGTCTGAAAAATTCAGTTACATTATTCTAACATGATTTGTTATGAATTATATATGCATTTGATATTAATAACCATGGATGTTGATCATAATTAAGCACATACAGTTCTACTTGATATAATCTCAGAAGCATTTTCTGGGATAATCGCGTGAATCAGAACCTTTATGATTCTAAAGAAAATCTATTTCAGAATCATAATCTCAGCTCTTACCTCACAAACACACTACGTACTTCCCTTTAATTTCTTGTTTGATATTTCCTCTCCTGTTACAAAAGCACCCCACAGTTAAACCCTTAATTAATCTCTCCCATGTCTAATTTTCACTGCCAAACTCCTCCATCAGCACCTCCAACACTCATACACATAAAATCTCCAACAGCTGACATAATATTTGCAAAGCAAACAAGTTTTACAAAGAGAAATAACTAAGCTTGTTTCCGTTTGGTTAAAACAAAGCTTAGCTTTCCCTTTTTCCTTTCCTTCCTTAATGTGACCTTCAAAGATGAGACATATGAAAGATCTTCACAAACTCGGTGAAACTTATATAATCAAGTCTAGTTCTTGTACGTATTTTTTTGCCATCAGATTCTTGAATAAATCCATGAAAAGCAATTTTCTTTTCTTTTCTTTTTTTACAGTTTCAAGATTACCTCGCAAGATTTTTATTGAAAACTCTGACAGCTAATTATGTTTAGCAGCTAAGACAAACTTTACCTAATCAGGTATTAAATAAGGATGTGAAGCTAATAATTAGTAGCCGTATCGGTGAACTTGTTCTTGATCCACTTGAAGCTGTTTCTGACGCTGGATTTAAGCTTGCCCTCCACAGTGAAACCATTATAAGCTTTGATCCTCTTCTTCCTCTTGAACTCTGCATCATTGGAAGTGTAAAAGCCATTTCCTTTGTGGCTCGGTCCATTGAAGCTGTAAGAGTTGGATCTCTCTCCGAACCCATTGAACTCTGCGTAAGAGCATGATGACTCAGGAACCGACTTGCTTTTCTCCATTAAAGCTGAGAAGCTTAGCTTCAAAGCCTCTCTCTCTCTTGATCGATCTGTTTTGTCTTTTAGCTCTTGAGGATCGGCCTGCATGAACACACACAAAGTGGTTGAGGGTTTTTAAGAGGAAGGACGAAGGAGAGAGACAGAGAGAAGGGGCATTATGATCCGGTGTGGTGGCACCCCATGTGTGATGTTGGACAGCTGCAATGGGAATCATGACTTGAGGGGGGAGGTGGGGCCTACTTGCCGCACAAAGACACGTCACCGTCTGCTAGTGATGACACAGATTGAATTCACTTGCATGATTTACAAATGTGAACGCTGATGATAACGCGCATGATCCTTCAAGCATATTCTCACCAAATTGAATTTTTTTTTTAATTTGTATAGGACGGAATATATATAAATTGATGTGTTAATGGGGATTGAGTATCAGGGGCTAATTGATCACAGCGCGATCAAACCAGATTTGAATACTCGATAAGAAAAATATTTATATTTAGTATTTGGTAGTATCTCAAACATGATTGTCTCTAATAAGAAAATATCTGGGCTTAGTAAAAAAAAATATCAATTGATGTAAAAAAATGTGAGTATATCAAAAATAAGTGTTTATTACTTTAAGAATATGTAATTCTTTTTACCAATAAATTAGTCCCTTTTTTCCTGGAATTTTTACATGGATCGTGAGAAAATGTTAGGGTTAATTCATTAAAATGTGTACAAAATGAAGAAAATATAACAAATTCACATAGTTGAGGTAGGGACCACGGTATTTGATAATGGTGGGGTCAATTTGGTTGCTTTGTTTAGTGTTTCTGCGATGGGATAAGGCACTATGTTTTGCTTTGTACAAAGTGCCCATTCTTCATTTTCAAACATCAATTCTCTATTTTATTTGTTTGGTGACGGGGGAACTTGCATATATCATGTCCCATTTATCTTTGGATCTTTACCATTAAAATTTGTACATTTACTTTAATATTAGATGGATATATATAATATAAATAAGCAGAAGGCCTCAATAATTAAAAATTAATCATTTCCTCATTTTCTACTCACGTGTCAACTTTTTTAATATTTACATGTGGTTAGGATTTAGATGTAATTAATTTTCTTATTTGAGACACACATATATAATTCTCTACCATAAATAACTAAATTTGCAATAATTTAAAAGGTTGCATGAAGTTCCAAAGACTTGAAAATAATGCAATGCCTCTTTGATTTAATCTTTCCCCCTTGAATTGCACGAACCTGAGGTCTGAGGTAATGTAAGATATATTAGGTGACACTTCGGATGGTTTTGCAAACATTTGAACATATATACATTTGGCATATATAGGTGATCGATGAAATTTCCCCCAAATCTTGACCATATATTTGTAACATATGTAAGCCTCTATTTGAGTATTTCCCTAAAGCTACTCTGTAGGTAATTTAACATTTTAATCTGAAAAATTAGAAATTATTGTTGATACATATGTTTAATTTAGTGAAAGCAAAGGTACCAAGTCATGTGCCACTATATATTTGAAGATGGGTGACAAAATTCATTTATAGTGCTGTGTGGGGCTTCCACATATATATTAATTGCGCACACACACACACACACACACATATATATATATTTCAAAGATCGCCTCCATCTTCATATGCTTTTTCATATGCGTAAATATTGATCACTTAATTTGTGTTTATATGTATTAGCATTAATATAAAATAATAATGGGACAAAGCAAGATGGCTCACCTATATATATTTCCGGACGAATCTCATTATTACACTTAGGAAACTTCCCACCTTGTCATATAATATCATTCTGATTTATACCTTCTTCGTACCTTCACTCAACAACTTAATTGAGTAATGTTATTCCCATTTCTCAAGCATGGCGATAAAAAATGTCACAGTTAAACCATTGATTATCTCAGGGGTAATTAAATTTACTTGTACATTATACTCCTCTCACTTTTAATATATCACCTAATTGGAGAGTTGATATTAGTCCTATATATAATATCTATTTTAAATATTTATTTGTTTTTTTAAATTAACTCTGATTGATATTCCCTAACAATAATTAAGTAGAAGAAGAAAGAAAAAAATTAAAGAAGATGCTTATGATATTTTAAAAAAGAAATATATCATATTAACTAATTTAACTAACATTTATAATCTATTCGAATTAATTAATTATATCTTATACTCCTCTGGTCCTAAATATAATATCCATTTTGTAACTACAAAATAGATCTTGTATCTTATGTTTAGAACCGGAGGAGTATCTTATATTAAAGACTAGAAGAATATTAATTTTCTGTGGCTCTCTTCAGAAATTGTTCTTTTTTGGGGGCTGAAAAAAAATTAGTACCACAATTATGAGTGTGGGTCCAATTTATAGAGAAGGCCAACGAGAGCCCTAATTGAAGTGTGAAACTGTGAACGTATCTTGACGCAGAAAGCAACCGCATGCAACTTTTTTAATCCTCATTTTGCTTTCTCAAAGAGCACCCACTCTCACACATATTTTATCAAAAACTTTTAAATTAAAATAACCTAATTAATCAGTAACTTATCATGAATATATATTAATTAAGTGTTAGTCTTTGATTATTTTTTTATATATTTGTATGGTTAAATAATTATTAACTATTAATTTGCTGTCCCATTTCGTCGTTTGAACAAATTTATCAAAGAGGCAGACATCATGATGCTGCAAATAACAGGAGATGCAGTCCTTCACAACGGAATATGAGAATGTTGGGTTAATAATAATGAATGAATGGGGTTAAAATATGATATGATTAATTGCAATTAAGTGTATTATGATATCATTACTCACTCTATTAAGTCGAGTTTAAACGTTTGTAAAAATGTGTTTAACTTGTAAGTTGCAGGGTAAAGTCCACGATTAATTTCCGTTTGAGGTAGGTAGGCGTGCACATAATGATTTAGCCCAATCCAATATAATCATACCTTTCACTGACACCGCTTTAGCTATTTATTATAGAGGGTAATCATCAACAAAAAGTGCGTCGCGTGAAGAAACATAATTTAACCACACACAAAAAAGCTTACAAATACTCTCTCTATTTTTTTTTTATAAGTAACAACTATTATTCATCTCGAATAGAATTGTCTTTAATAAGAAAATATTTATACTTTAGCAAAAAAAAACAATTATCATTCACCTCTTACCCTTAAATATAAGTAACATTTGCAAATAGTCTTAAATTTTTCTAGCAAATTTCCTATTTTTCCCTGTTTATTACTTGTTTTAATACTCAATATATTAATTATCTTATTTTCCAAACTATCATCTGTTTCCGTCACACATTCTCTCTCTTTTATAATTCTTTTTATTATAATAATTTTCTTATTCTCTTTCTTATGCTCTTTTCCCTCATAAATAAGGATATTTTGGAGAAAAAACTTTCAAATTTTATTCATTTATTGTCCTAACTTTTGATCTACGTAATGGAGTCTAAAGTTGCTTATAAAAAGGGACGAAGGGAGTATAATACTACAATCAATCCTTAATATAATAGCTCATTTAATTTTTATTTTGGTCATAAATATAAGACTCAAATCTACTTTCTTTTTCATATTTATCTTTTTTTTTCAAAGTAGTTCTTGTAATAATAGTAGTTTGAACCAATACATTTGATTAACAAGGATATTTTAGAAATAACTAATTACAAATAACCAATTTAACTATTTTTTTAATCTACTTAAATTAGTCAACTAACTTTTATATTAAGGACCGGAGGTAGTATTATAGAGAGTAAATAATTTGAATATTGAAAGCAAGTTTATTACAAAATATTAAAATTATTCACCGACATTAGAGCTAGCTAGTTTAAGAGGTAAAGAGTGAGGTGGAATATAATATGAATACTAATAAGTTCTTCAAATTTTTGACTTATAAAAAAGACCATATATATCATGCAAAGTTTCCTCATCTTTAAAATTTGGATCATATGCAAACAACAACACTGACCCTTGAAAATTGAAAATTGGCAAACAATAATCCATTGAATTAGACTTCCCAAATTTATGCATATATAACCTCATCTCGTGTTTGTTATTTTACCATCACAGCGTAATATATCATTCACTATATACCTCCTTAAATTTTGAGTTATATGGGTGTGTATATAATCTTCTAAATTTTGAATTATGCGCAATGAAATGTACGATTATATTCTTTTAGTGAAATAATACCCAAATTATAATATGAGAATTATTTGCATTTTCCCTTCCGATAGAGAGTTATTTGCATTAGTGTAGAAGTTAAAGGGGCCTTCGTCATAAAATTTTAAATATTAATGAAGCTATTTATTTATAAGGCCAAAACATACTCCTCAAATTAGCAGTATAAAATTCACAGCTTGCCGCAATTATGATTATTTTTGGGCCTCAAAGATTTGTATGAATTCAGATGTCTCGTTTTCATAACAGATAACCCCTTTAAAGCAGACAGACTCCCGTTATTTGATGGGCCGTGGGGGCCCAATAAATCTAGACCCAGAAGAAGCGGCCCAAAAGGGATCAATGTTGAAATCGAAAAATAGATACACGCCCAGTGGGACTCGAACCCACAATCGCTTGATTAGAAGTCAAGCGCCTTATCCATTAGGCCATGGGCGCCTTTGTTGATTGCAGCTCTTAAGATATATATTTTATTTACATAAAAGCATGTCCTTGTGAAGATTTGTAGAACAAATCAAGTAGGATCATTTTTAGTCTCAATTTTTCTGCATAAAGGAATGCCTATTTATTTATACTTCTAATTATAATTTTGATGGAAGCATAAAGGAAGAAGAACAAGTGGCTTAAATTTTATACTATTATAATCTTGACGCGTGTCATGGAGAAGTGTTTGTTCATTCAACTCTTATCCGACCTTTTCATAAAGTTCTTTCTTAGCCACCTCCATTTTTTATAGCCGCCCCCTTTTTATTTATTTCAAGGATCTGTTTGTTGTTCAACTTTGAATTTTAATAATACGCAAATGTAAATAAATTATTTGGTAATGTAAAAAATATGTGGTTATTTAAAAAAAATAGTGAATAACAGAAGTTACCCAAGAGTAGTTCTCAAGGTCTAGGTCAATTAATTTTTTTAAAATACATATTAAATATTGCAATTGGCTCTAAGATATAATCAAATTCTATATTTCATGAATTATAATATAATTTATTTCCCAAATGCTTTAATTTGTAGCCAAGAGGCCATGGCGGGCGTTGTAGAGCACGTGTGAGAGAGAGAGAGAGAGAAGTTTCATGGGAATGTGCTCACCACAAGACATTTTTAAACACGTGATTATATCAAATTCAATATTCTTTCACTGATTTAATTTTTTTCTTTAAATATATGTCACTCTTTTTTCCACCAACTAAACACGCATTATATTCAAATTTTAAGATATAATTATTATTTATTTTTATGTAAAATTATTTATTTATTTATTAATAATATTCTTGTTAGATGGATCATGAAAAACATTAAAAAGAGGTAATAATATTTTTGGGTGGAGATATTTATAGAGGCATGTCCAAGGGAGGGAGTCCTTGTTTGTGGGCCGTGGATCTTTGACGGGAACGTTATTAAAAAAAAAGTAGGTGAGACTTTTAAAGTCGCCTTACTTTACTAGTCTTGTGTCCGCCACATGGCCACGTGGCTCCACATTTTGGCGCCCAGAAGCGGATTACTATTTTAATTAAATGTTCAATTAGCCAATCCCTCCAATTATTCCCCCGCCCCCCCAATCCATATTTATTAATCAACAAATAGTGGTGCTTTTTTGGGGATAACAACAAAGATCTTACGAAGATCACTGAGATATTCATCATGCCCGCACTACGCTGATTTAAGCATATATTATGATAATTGGAAATTCAAAAGCTGTATATGCTATATATTCCAGTGATACTATTTATAAATTACTTCTTTGTATGTTTTATATGAGCTAAAAAAATTTTAAATTTTATTTACACTTATCTAAAATTTAACAATTTTTTTAAACTTTATCCTTATTAAATATACATTATATCTCATATAAATAAAATTAACATAATAATAAATAAAAAGTAAAATTGTACATGTATATAAATTTTTTTTATCTCAGTACCCTATTTATCAAAAAATATTTTTTTCTATCTGCCTTATAAATAGGATCAGAATAGTAGTTATGTTAGGGATATTGTTATGCTTATTAATTGTAATAAAGTAATAATATATGTTGGCAAAAATAAATAAACTGCATGTATGCCCGTTCCCTTTTATTCTAATATTAATATTATCCTGCGTATATACCAAAACAGGAAAAGCTTTAACAGTATATATAATTGTTTTTTTCTCTTATAAATAAGATACAAAGTGTTATTAGAAAACTTGATATAATAAATATAAAAATTTTGATTTTTGAAACAAAATTGACCTTTAATTTATTTAACCCTCAAATAAATTTGTAGCACGTGTGTAGACATATTAAGATATAATAACCAGAAGTTAAAACTATTAGTTCTGGACGAGGAGTGGTTGACAGGCATTAAAGTAGACAGAGACAAATTAAAGTATGTAATCCAGTTTGTAATTACAGGGAGGCTACCTCTAAGTGAAAGGGAAGGGATTGGTGGGACAATGGCCCAGGCCACTGGTTTCCGCCTATAAAAGACTCTGTTACCAGAGACCCCAGTGCTCACACTGAATTGAAGAGAGTAAAACATACATGGCGGTCTCATCGTCCCTCCTTTACTCTTTGCTCTTCATCTCCTGCCTCGTCCTCTCTGCCACTAAGGCAGAGTCTCAGGCCAAGCCTCCCATCGTGAACGGCCTCTCATGGACCTTCTACGAGTCCAGCTGCCCCGGCATCGAATCCATGGTCACGAAACATCTCAAATCCGTCTTCAAGAAGGACATCGGCCAAGCCCCTGCCTTGCTTCGCATCTTCTTCCACGACTGCTTCGTCCAGGTACACTCTCTCTCTCTCTCTCTCTCTCTATTATCCCGCAAAAGTAGTGGCACCTTTCTGTGAATCGTCATTTTCTTTCGTTTCGATCCGAGTCACTTCAATTCCTGTGTGTTGATGTGATTGTTAATATGCATACAGGGGTGTGATGGGTCCATCTTGTTGGACGCGATTGCACCAAGCAACCAGAGTGAGAGAGACTCCAGATCCAACGGTGGCATCAGAACAGAGGCCTTGAAGACCATCGACGATATTAGAGAGCTCGTCCACAAGAAATGTGGAAGAGTTGTCTCCTGTGCTGACATCGTCGCTCTCGCGGGCCGTGATGCTGTTGTCTTGGTAATTAATCTCATCTCTCTTATCAAAGTTATTTGTTTCTCTCATCTTGATATCGTCTTCCGAGCTTATGTTTTCTCTTTCTGCAACAATAATGGCAGACAGGAGGGCCCAGCTTCCCAGTTCCACTAGGAAGACGGGACAGCCTCACCTTGAACTTCGACGAGACAAGCAACCTCCCATCTCCCTTCGCCAACACCACCGGCACCATCAAGACCTTCGACGACCAGAACTTCGACGTAACCGACGTGGTCGCCCTCTCCGGCGCCCACACCTTCGGGCGATCCCACTGCAACTCCTTCTCCGACCGCGTCTCCGGCACGAGCCCGGCTCCCATCGACCAGACCCTCCTGAAGAACCTCAAGGCCACTTGTCCCAGCGCCAGCTCACCCAACACGGCAAACCTCGACATCCGAACTCCCAACAAGTTCGACAACAAGTACTACATCGACCTGATGAACCGACAGGGAGTGTTCACGTCAGATCAGGACCTGTTTTCCGACGGTCGTACCAAGAAGTTGGTACAGAGCTTTGCGCTGGACGAGAAGCTGTTCTTCGAGAAGTTCACGAACGCTATGATAAAGATGAGCCAGCTTAGGGTTTTGACGGGGAAGCAGGGAGAGATCAGAGCCAAGTGTAATCTCAGGAACAGTGGGAAGAAGTCTATGTTGGCTTCTGTGGTGGAAAAGGCGGTTGAAATGGCGGAACAGTTCTAGATAATAATGGAGGCCACGGATACATGATGATGCACGTTTCAAGTCTTCTGTAAGTTTTACTTTAGATATCATCCCAAGTGCGAGATGTGAGACACTTTTGGGTGTTTGATCGTTTAATTTGGATAATAATTTGTGCAAGGTTACGTTTTGGAGGGTTCTAACTCTGGTACTGAGATATATATATATATATATATATATCTATGCTTCTTGTCGTTGTATGTGTGCAGTGTTGTGGTAATAACTAATAATTAATTAAGTTCATTTTGTGAATTTGAGCCTTGCAAAGTACAGAGCACATCTTGATCTTTGAAAATGAACAATTATTACTACAAGCATCTTTGAAAAAATGGTGCTAAAGCACTGACAAGTACTAGTTGGATTACTCCACTTGGCACAGAACGCATAACTTGGGGATCTCTAGACGTTGAAAAGTCATGTGTGCTAAATCCTCTCTCCTTCACACAGTGGACTTTCTTTCTTTGTTTTTTTTAAAACAAAATACTCCAATCTTATTTTTTTTAATAGAAATGAGCCAATTAATTTTATTATATGAATATATAATATTGCTTCTAATTTATTGTTCTGTAGAGTCTAAATTACTATTTTCTCAAAAAATTTATATATTAAACAAAAGTAAAGTGAAGACAACTAATATAGTCTAAGGTGTTGAAAATACCTTATATTATAACCGCATTGCGCGCATACTACAACGTATAGAATTTAGACAACACACACACTCGCCACATCGCATAGTTTATAACAAGTTTTGTTATTTCTAAGCTGCTAACTAAACTACAGAAGTCATTTTTTGAACTTCGTGTGATAACATGTGGGGAAATTACAATAAGATCTCACTTGAGAGAATTAAATAAAAAAAGTCTCTTAAAATCATTAAATTAATTTGAAGTCTCAAAAGATTTCATTGCAAGAAAGTTTATTTGTTTAATTATCCAATTGTCTTTGTCTTTTTTTACGGTATGCATTGACAAAGAAAGTAATTAAAAACTTAAAGGTGTAACAATTAACAACTATTATAACAGATATTTTGACAATTGATGTTATATTTTTGTGATGTGTTGAGAAAATATGTTGTCAATACTTACCGTAATAGTTGTTAATCGATACAACTTAATTTGTTAATAACTACTCTTTTAGTTATCAATGCATACTTAAAAAAATAAGGATAATTTGATAATTAAATAAATAAAATCTTTTACAACGAGATCTTTTGCCAAGGATAATTTAATAACTTTAAGAGATTTTTTGGTATTTAATTTTCTTAAGTAAAATCTTATTGCAATTTTCCTTATAATGTATGATAATGTGTTTCCGTTACTATTAAATTTGGTTAATTTTTCATTTATAGTTTTGATCATCTCTTAATTTTAATTTGGACTATTCTTTTCCAGGCCTGAGTCGTTGAGCCTTCACAATGCTTAGTATCAAATATGATTATACAAGATCTCTATTTTTTCCGAACATTTTAACACATCATATTTTTTATATAGATTTTGGGTCGAAGCTTTAGGAAATGCCAAGTAAAAAAAAGAAGATAAAATCAATTTGTAATACAAAGCTAAATTTCACAGTAGTTCTGAAAAGGCTAAGCCAAAACAAAATTAAAATCTTTGCTCATAAGTGCGGGGCCACCGCTGGGATGGGAATATGAAAATGGATAAAGGAAAGAGTTGTGTCCTGTTGATAAGGTTCAGTGGTGTCCTGTCGTGTCACCATGATTCTCGTCGTTTTCCAATAAAGGCCTCGCCCAACTTGGATTTTTCTAAGTTTTTTAGAAAAACTTTCCATTTTCAAATCATGCCAGCCACATCGCCCCAAAACTAAATTCAATATCATACTGTGTTCATACTATAGTTTTAGTAAATTATATTACAGAAAAAGTGTTGTGAACAGCGGAGTTGGTTCCCCATATATATATAAATATATATTAAAGGGAGAGTCAGATCCTAAAAAAATTAATTATAAAAAAATCTCAATAATAAATAACCAACTTAAACCTATTTTTATTTTCTACTTTAAAATTTATTATTGTTTATTCTTTACTTGTTTATAGATTTTAAAGTGATTAAATTCCTTTCTTATTAGGCTTGGTTATAATTCTCCCCATATTAAAATTCATCAATTTAAATGCATATATGGGTCATATTTGCAGGGGGAAAGTAGAGGGTGAGGTGCATGCATACTGAATTAATGAAGCAGGCATGATTTGAATAACTCCATTTATGATTTGCAGCATTTAAGAATAGGTGGGCGCCATGCCTACGTGTCCCCTCATTCTGATTTTTCTTCTAACCTGACCCTTCAATCAAGTGAAAGTGACTTACACAAAACCCACACACACACACACACAGACACATATGGATCTTCTGAATACGTTTACATTCAAATTATTAAATGGATTAGAAAATAATCTGGAAAAAGCTGGGACAAAGATGTAATGGTAGATGACATGGCTATGGATTTCAACTCAATGAACTATTCAAGTTTCAAAGGAAACTTAATATTCAAGATGAGAATGTGTGTGTGTGAAATCATGGAATCTTTGGAAGTAGTTTTCAGTTCAAACCAGGAAAAGATCAAGTTTATATTGCAAGTGGCAATAATAGACAATCGAACATATCGTTCACAGGTCACCAGAAGTTGACAATTATTTACGGCCAATATAAACTACTCGTGATGAACTTTCCTGTTACGTCTTCTTTCTTTCCAGAACTCAAATTTCTCAATATATATAATCAATTATCTTGGACCTGTGTATCATATAGAGCCTTTAGAACTTGATATAGAATCTATACGCACACACAATATACACTAGAGCAGGAGATTATAACGGCTATAGTTTATTAATGTCTATCATGATTAATAGCAAAGATTAATGTCTATCATGATTAATAGCAAAAGCCTAGTATATACATGTTAAAACAGTGATTTACTTGTACTCTTCCGGTCCTAAATATAAGACCTTTTTTGTAGTGTAAATTGCACTACAAAATGAGTCTTATATTTAGAATCGAAGGAATATTATTATTCATCATTAATTTAATGAAGCTCAGAGTGTTTTATGATTCCTAAAATAGTTGAAGAGGAGTGCATTTTTTCTCATACCACGCACTCTGATTTTTCCCAATTAATTTTTTAAGTTACTATTAACAACTCATGATATATTATTGAATCGTACGTTATACATTCATGAATATATATATATAGACACATAATTGATTTGTCGTTTAACTATATATGTATATGTAAAAACTGGAGTTTGAATGTAGGACCTGACCGTGAGGATGAGACCATAATAAGGGCCTGTCCCAGGCAAAAGTCTTGTCGGCCACCAAGTTTGATTTTTAACAGTTTGGCCCTGTGGATCTCCTTCAGCGATACTTCCAAATGTTTCCATATTCAGATGCATCCCCCGGTTAAGCCCAATTTCATTCCCACTTGTTGGTTTCAACTTTTTTAAAAATATGATTCAAATTGAAAAATTAATTTAGTGAATAATAATACTCCTCCATTCTTAAATATGAAAATAATTTTTTAGCATAATTTACAATGCAAAATAAGTTCTATTTTTGAAATTATGTTGTTGCGTATTGATTTCAAATTTGTACTCAGTATTTCGTTTTTAGAAACATATTAGCTGACAACGGATTCAAATGCGTCTGAGGGGACATAATTCCCCCTTTTTTTCAAGCATGACTCTATGAGATGAGATCTACGTGAGAGAAGGGCCATGTCGATGGACATAATCTCAAAGCAAGCGCCTCCACCGAATCATGTGGGGATTGCACGTGAGAAAATTCTTTGAATTGGTCTGTTGTGTTATGAATGTAACATACAAAATGGCCAGAAGGAATTTCCTCCGAGTACCTCCACCCAATTTGGAAAATCATAACCTACGAATTATGAATGAATGAGATGGAATACAAGAATATCAATTCGTCAAGAGCTTGTTATTTTCGTTTTCATTATCAACTTGAGGAGATGGTTTTGGAAGGCCACGAGGCTTGGGAGGTGTGCAGGCAAAATTCTTGACAATGGAGGAGTAAACGTCAAACTCCGCCTTCAATTTCAAACAGCAAGCTTCAATCCACTTCTCTGCTACACTCGTGGATACGCTGTCTTGGCTGTCCCTCTCATGTTCTTCAATGGCTGGTCGTATTTCATTGTATAAGTTATCAAGAGCACAGGTTGCCTCATTCTTCATTTCCTGCAAATATGTCCGAAAATTCAGATAACAGCTCAACATAAAGCTAAGGACTTGCTTGGGACTGAGGTAGGGGGCACTAGTTGCTTGGATTGGGATGTTCTAGATGGATTCCTTTTCGTCTAGTTTCTCATTTGCTCTTTCTTTCACCCTCTCCAATTTTCTTTTCTTAGGTATCACAAGCCAGACGGTACATAAAAAAGCTGCAAGGAAAGTAATACCTCATATCTTAAAATCTCCTCTTGTGCTTCTTTTGATGCTAAAGATTCAGCAGCAGACTTCACATCGACTTGCTTCTGTGTGATGTTTTTAATGCTTCCGTTATATTTCTTTGATTTTTTGGCAGGTATGGACCTAGGTCCAATGCGATAGTTTCGGGCTGCAGTATTACTTCTGATTCGTGATATCATTGCATTGTTCTGTGGAAAGGCCTGCTGAGTATCTCTAGGGTACAATTTCATATCGTTACTTTCTACCTCAGACTTTATCGGATGGACATGTAAACCCTTCGTTGGAACCGATCCAAGCGGCTGAATGCCAAAAGCAGTTGACTCTGATAATTGTTCAGGTTTTATGACAACATCCGTTGAGTGTTCAATTTTCCCATTAACTTGCATACCAGGAATGTCAGGGTGCAAGTTTCTAAGGACCTTTGAGAGAGGCTCATCCTCTGCAGAGTCATAAACTGGAATTTTCTCAACGCTGTACCTGTAAACAAACTACAGATCGATGAACTATATCACAAGTGCAGATTGACAGACCTCGCTAACAATTATCTATTTAATATTCATACAGCCATTAATAACTGAATGACAATAAACAACAATTATGTACTTAATACTCACAATTAGACCTTACTAACAATTATGTGCTTAATACTCACAGCCACTAATACTTTAAATGAAGAATGCTAAAAGAAATTAAAACATTAAAACCAGGAGAGGGCATAAGATAAATAACACATTACCTTTCATCATCATCTTCCCATAAATATGTATCTTCCTGCTCAGAATTTCCACAAAAATCAAAGATCATAAGCAAAGACCACAATTAAAAAAAAAAAAATTTGAGAGAAGTAACACAAAAGGGAGGGGGGGATTAGACACAAATAACCATAACAATGACACCGAAGTAGGTTCAGTAAACCATTGACATATAAAGTTACTCTTTGCAGCTAGTGCAATGATTTTCCCAGTTAAAGTATCATTTCAGTACAGATTCTTCCAGATGAAAACAATTTAACATCAAAACAAAGGCATGCAAAGGGGAACACTCAAGGGGAAGGGAAGGCACAAAAAAGAGGGGAACAAATATTAGTTCGCAGCTACTATTGAAGAGTGAAGAAGATCGATACAAAAAATATCGAGAGGTTGATCTCCCAAAACCAAAATATAAAAATTACCCATTCATTAGCTCAAAAGGGCTTTCCAATATGACATGCTTGACTCTTAAATGAGACCAAAAAGGATTCACAACATCATCCAAGAAGTAAAATTCATAACTTAATAGGCCCGTAGTTATCAATTTCAGCTAAAAAAACTGTAGGATCACAGAATCAATAAGGTCATAGAAGCAAAAAACATCAACATTTGATGCTTGAATGTTGCAGTGTTATTAATAGATTCACAAAACTTGCCTGAAAACCACGAGATTTTGCTCCAAGGAATCCGGAACATTTGGCTGCACCACAGAGGCAACGAACCTTTGCACCACCAAACCACTCAAAATTATAATCATATGCCAGTTCAGCTCCAACAGGTATATCTTGTGTTGCAAATATTCCAACTCTTATCTCACCCAAGACATTCCATTTCCTTGTCTCACAATTTGGCTGACTGCAAACTTAACAGGTTTAAGTTGTCTCAAATCTTGGGTCAGGGAAAATATGGACTACAACAAAAAGCCAACAATATATGCATGGTAAAGGTTTTGCTTTCAAATTAGCTTTTATTTGAAAAGATTTACCATGAATGATTTATAAATCTACCAAGGCTTCCCTTTCTAGTTGCATCAATGGATTCAGAAGCGTTAAGACAAATAATGAATGCATCCTTAAGACCTGCAAACTAAAGAGAACTTTTAGAAAACAGGGAGATCAGTTATCAAATGGAACATCTAACAAGTTAATATTTGACCTTGAATTTCATAAGCCTGGGCTCTTCGCTTGGCTTCTTTCCATGAAATTACTTCTCCACAATATTCGATGATAAATTGGCCTGCCTGTAAAGAGATTAAAGCTTAGAATTATAAGAATACCTAATAAGGCATAACCAAGTCAGAAAATGCCACAGTAGCCATGAATTCAAGCAACAAAGTTTCATTTTCTAATTGAAAGGTTTTGCTGAAACTCATAACATGATTACCTTAATATTCTCATCAGCCAAAAGACCCCATCCCCGGCCTTCAGTTTTGAACAACTTTGTTTTTGCATATTCACACTTCTGAAATCTCTATAACCATAAGACATGGTTTAAAAGAAATACGAAGTTGCAGTTAGTTTCATTCCATATAAAGATATAATGCAGCATGACACAGGTTCAGCAAATGATAAAACCCAACACTTAATGGTAATTATTCCTTAATGAGAAATTCAAATTCAAATAAATATTTAGGACTAGCAGATAGATGTGCAACATGTCATAATAAACACATTAAGACATACAGTCTAGCACATAGTAATCAAAAGTTTCTTCTAACAATTAAATACAAGCAGGATTTTTGCAATAATACACTTTCTTTAGCTTGTTCAGCATGGTAAAAAAGGACTATATTCTACTCAGTACTTCGAAATTGAAACTATGACAATACTAAGGAAGATATAACCCAAAAACATTTAACATCAAAACAGACAAGCCTAAACATGCACCTGATTTTTGCAAAAGACACCACACGGGCAATAGCCGGGGGTGCATTCAGAGCTGGTCAGTACATTAAGACAGCCATCCCCACATGCACTATCAGGGTCGCTAGGATTATATTTGCATTCACATATAGCAATATCCTCCTCCCTCTGCTTCACATGCCTATAAAACAAGAAAAGAGAATTAAAAGAATGAGCACAACAAGTAAAAGAATAGTGCACCTCGTAAGGCTTCGTAAATCATTAAGATCATCTACGTTTCATTTCACTGAGTTGTTTGGATTGAACTTCCATTCAGGTTGGTTTTTCATCGGCAGCACCTCCTTGCTCCTGAAGCTTATTGCCAGAGATAAGTCAAAGGTGGCTCTTCTTAAGTTGCAAGTAAGCCATTTATTTCAAAGTTAGTTGCTGAAAACATCCTTTATGATTTAGGAATTTATTATTGCCGAGGAGTCTTTTGGTTATCATTTATCTTATCTTTGGCTCTTGGAGAATTATCATGTATGATTTAGGATACATATAAAAAGGAGAGGGCAGCCATTTTGTGAGTGAGTATGCACAAACTACCAGTGTGCAGACCATCCCATTCATCATATTTCACTGTTTCAACCGTAAATCTCAACGAACTCAATGAAGGAAAACATATAGGCAGCCAGTAGGAAAGGTTTGAACTTCAGAAAACTCTGAGGAACTAATAAAAATAACCTCCTTCAGGCGTTCTAATTCTGAAGATAAAGAAATAGCCTTCTAAACATCCACAGAAAACAGTATCTGTTATATTATCAGGGTCTCCTTCAGTGTCATCAAGGGCTCGTGTTATATTACCAGAAATTTATCATTATCAAAGAAGGCACCAGAAGAGAAACATGAAACCAACATCCATATTGAATGCTGGGTAAAATACACAGAGTATTCTCAGCACTGTAAATGGTGGATGCTATTGACTACAATGGTCCACTTCAGTGTTATTTACCCTTTTACCCATCAACCGTGTTATACTAATATTATATATGTATATATGTACACACACACACACAAAAGAGAAAAACTGACCTTCTGTTTAAAAATTCATTCTGCGTTATATGGATGTATTGAGGAAATTCTTCAGCATGAGGATCCTTCAAAATCAATAGCTTCCATGTCACTTGACTCATATAAAATAACATGTGCAGTAATTGGAATAAGCCTGAAAATAGAGAAAGAAAATGGCGGGAAAACCAAGAAATAGCTACCATTTCGGTATCCAAGGATTGATTTTGAACGACTGTTTAGATGGCTGTCATAGGTATTTTGCAATCCCCCTGCCAAAAATAGGAAAGTTCATACAAGGCACCGAAAAGGAGTGTTCAAATCGGTTATCGTAGACAACTCATGCAAAGAACGGAAGAATTAAATAATTAATCCCCACTGGTCAACCCAAAAAGAAAGCGCTGGTTGCAAGTGGGAATAATGGATCAGAATTACTCAGTGCTCGTCAAAAAAATCATTTCTCCAGAAAAACAAAATTTTGTGAAGCTTCAAGAATCTCCATTTCTCCTATTGATTGTAAGAGGATGAAAAGATTCTCTTTTGTTTTATGTTCATATGGAAAGCTGGGGAGAATTCCTTGAGATTAGGTTTTATCATAAACATAGATGTTACGGGTTGTGCAAATTCACCCTCAGTATCGACATTTGACAGTCAAAACGAAGCGAAGATCAAGAAACTGAGAACCATTTGATCAGTGTTGTTTAACCTGGCAATGAGACATGATGCACAAAGAAACCAGAGATGACAGACCTGGAATGCCACCAATTACCGGTTCCCTCCGGCAGCGGCGAGGGCTTCAGGGCTCAGTTCAGGCCAGGTGGAAGTTAGGTTGAAAGTGGTTAGAACCCCGTCAGAGTTGGGTAGCGAAGCTGAAGACAACCATGGTGGAACTGGAAAAGAGGTTTTTCGCCTCGGACTAGCGCTGGAGCAGAAGGCGGAGACCCGTCGTTAATGCTGAAGAGGCAGGCGGGGATGAAATGGGTTGCAGTCGTCCTCAGCCCAGTTCACAAAATCGAACCAAGGAGGCGTGTGCGCACGCTGGGTGATCCATTTCCATCGGAACAAGCAGGCCAACTATAATACAAGACTCCTCGATCCTGGTTCCTCGGTTGGGGGGGGGGGGGTTGTGATTTTGATGTTAAACGCCAAACCTCATTTTATTTTATTATGTACTTTTAGGGGATAGTAAATTCATTAGTTTGGATTAAATAATTTATTTATTTTTTTCAATCTATCCATAATAGTTAGATATCCTCCAATTAGCAAGATAACTAATTTATAATGATTAAAAAATTAGTTTAAATTAGTTTTTTAAGAAAATATATATTATTTTCTTAAAATACTCTTTTTAATCATTTGTATAGAAAAATCATATTAATATATGTAGTTAATAGAGTTTCAAGGAAACATAATTTAGGGAAATAAAGTGAATGAGATTCTACACATAAAACAAGAAAAGAGTTACAATCAAGTCCTAATAAAGAGAAATAATTACTAAAATATTCTAATAACAATTTAAGTAATCTGTAAAGACAAGTTTTAAAATAAAAAATAATAACTTTTGAAACTTATTTTATAATTATTCTCTTTCTTTGGGACTTCATTGTAATTCTTTCGAAAACAAATCTTTTTAAGAGATATCAAAGATAATAGTACACAATATAAGGAAAAAAGTTAATATGCATTACTTATTTGATTCTTTTTATATTTTAGCTAGAAATTTTTTCATAACAGATTAAAATATTTGATTAAATTTTAAATTTCAGTAAATTATATTACTTAACGTAGTTTAAGATTCACTTCTTATAAAAATGTGTTTTTTTAATTCATTCTGCCTAGGTA
Source organism: Neltuma alba (assembly GCF_004799145.2). Classification (NCBI taxonomy): domain Eukaryota; kingdom Viridiplantae; phylum Streptophyta; class Magnoliopsida; order Fabales; family Fabaceae; genus Neltuma; species Neltuma alba. Next base: position 18,106 of record NW_021636641.1, on the reverse strand, counting down.
AGAGATCTTGGAAGATACTTTATTTCTTTTTTTTTTCTAAAAACATTAGTTTATGGATCTGACATAACATCAAGAAAACGATCGACTTTATTCAAGGTCAAAAGAGGAAGAAGTGAGTTATAAGTGAAATAAAAGTAGAAAGATTGAGTTGCATCGAGTTCAAATTATAGTTAAAAGACATAATTAGATTAATAGTTGAAGGATCAAAACATTAATTTATAAAAATGGTTTTAAAATTCCATCCCAATGTTCTAATACTTAGTCCAAATAAATATCCTATACAATCCAAAGGCAGTCCGGAAAAGGCATTACACTGCGTAAAAATTATGTATGATTTTTTTTTTTGACCGATGAAAATTATGTATGATTATTATCATTTCCACGTAATCGCAAATCTCGGTTTAATTTTGGAGGCCTAAGGTGAAACCTTCAACCAGGAACGTGGTACGTACTTGTTCCTTTTTCTCCAAGCCTGTCATACTGCTATTAATTTCATATCGAGACAATGCCAAGGGCAAACATCCACCAGAGATCATCCTTTCAAATTTCACCTTTCCTCTCTCCTCAAAAGAGCGTCTTTGGTTCGGGGCTGTGTTGGTACTTCCTCAACTTTAAGAACTTTTTTTCTTTTTTTAAATTTTTAGATTAGTGTACAAACCTGTTTTGATAATTTGGGTATTCAGGAGATTTTTTGAGTGGAAATTTATATTAAAAATTTAAAATCATAATAATTTTATTTTTTATAGTTAAAAAACTAAAGCTGGACGTTATGGAGTGAAATTATTATGATTTTAAATTTTCAAAAATGAATTTGTATTAAAAAAAAGTTGGATATCCAGGAGTTTCGAGAAAAAAATTTTGAAACAAATTTGCACCTTAATCTTTTGTTTTTTTACTAACCAGAAATCCTCTCTGTCATAAAGTCCAAAAGTCACTAAAAATAAGTGAAAGAAAACTTTTTTTTTAATTAAAAGGATTAGTAATAATAATAAAAATTAGTAAACGAAATTGAATTGCCAATGAGAGGTGTTTATATTATATGCCACGGGGTGATATTGGCAAAAATAAACTCTCTTATGGAAACACTTTTAGCTAGTCTTGGCAGGCACTAGTATAGTAATACTCTTTTGATTCTTAATATAAAATTTATTTAACTAATTTGATTAGATTAAAAAAGTTAAGTAAACTAGTTAATTATAAGTAATATGACATATTTTTCCTAAAACACCATAATGATTTTTTTTAATACCCCTTTCCCCCTTCTACTTATTAGTTGATTATAGTTGAAGGAGTATCCATAAAGGTAATTTAGAAAAAATTGATAAATATAAAAAATGAATTTTATATTTAGAACCGAAACTAACTTAATAATTAGGTCCTATATTAAAGATAAAAAGAGTATTATTATTACGCGGAAAAAGAGAAACCAACATTTTAAAATCCAGAGGGTGACGTTAAGCTCAAACCGAAGGCCAGAGAATCCAGGCTGGCATTTCGCTTTTGGCCTTTCTGGTCCGCCTTTTTATTATTTTCCCTCCCTTTTATTTATTTATTTATTTTTGGGTTTTTCAGCTCCGCCACTATTAAGATGGAGCACTATTATTATTGGATTCCCCTCTTTTGAATAAGAGGAAAGGAAAACACATAATAACAATTTCATTGAAGAAACTCGAGCCTGGTGATAGAGAACGCACTATCTCCATCAGAACCGTTAGGATCGTGCCACTTAAGAGTTGACCCCACCGAGATGCCGACGTGGAAGGAGAGATTTCGAGCACAAATGGAATGGCAAAAAGGTAATTTTGCCGTCATGAATTTTTTTTGCAGGAGGATTCACTTGAGGATGGATTGGGGGGTGACAGTGACGTGAGATGGAAGGGTTCTTCTTCTTCGTCTTCTGCAATAGTATTCGTTGGCGCTATATATCGGCGCAGGGGAGATTTCCTCCTGAATATTCTTTAGCAAATAAAAAGCATGCTCGCAAATTCCAAACTCAAAATCAAAAACCACCATCGTTGAGATCACACCTTTCTCTCTCTTCCTTCTGAGGTTTTCCCCTCACGTTTCTCCCAAGCCCCTTCATTTGGTTTTTCTTCTCTCATCGTAGCGTTCGGATTTCGCCCTTCAATCGCTTCAGCGAGGATAGTCCCTCACCAGTTGGACTCTGATTCTCTTGGGGTTCTATTGAGGGGCTGTTTTCTGAATGCGCGAATGCCAGATGAGATAAACACTCGTTGCATGTATCGGGTCTTTGGCTCTTTCCCTGCATAGTGTGAATATTGCGTAAGATTCTTCATGGCAAAGCGTGTTTACCAAGTCTGGAAAGGGAGTAATGTAATGTTTAATTCACCTGCTTCTTCCTCTTTTTTGCAAATTAGACTTTTGATGCTTTACTTGCCTCTTGGGGATGCTCTTTATTTGTTGATGGGCAACCTTGTGGTTCCTTATAGATTGGGTGTTTTGGAATGATTCTAAGAGCTTAAGTGTGGTTTGAGTTTATGGTCCTTTTGGTTGCTTAAAAATGGAAGACGGAAAGTTTTAACTCGGACGATGATTTCGGCATCATACACTGGATATGTTGAGCTACTGTGAGGTCATGCGTTTTGTGAGTTTTACTACTTTGAATTAGCAGTTCCCTTCCTCTGCCCATCCATTGTGTTTGTTTTTGTGCGGCGGGTTTTGGGGCTCTATGTTCTGCCTTACTTCCTGTCAGACGAAACTTTAATGATGCTTTGGCTAGAGGAGTTGGTTGGACATAGCATTTAATGAGGCCATTGGATTTAGTATTGACCTTGGTTTCTGTCAGTTTTCTACTTATTTACGTTGTTTCACCTTTTTGCTGAGAAAAGGTACTGGAGATTCAGAAGCAGTACTTAATTAGATGCAATTGTTAGCCTCACCTTGGCAGGCTGCCTTGTATTTTGGACAAATAAGTATTTAAGATATTGAACTTGACTAATCTGGTGTTTTTTTCCTTCCATTTACCTGACATAGTTACTGAGTTTTTTCTTTTAAAAACATATTTGAGTTTATCAGAAAGGTAATGAAACTGAACAAGGTAACGTTGCAGAGGGTTTGAGTAATTGTCATGCTTTATCTGCTCTAGATGATGTTTTGTTTCTTAAAGAAGAAATCCTTATCTGGTAGTTTGGAATATAATCACAGCCAGCATCTTTTCATGTTTATCTTGAAACTACTTTATACACTTTTAGGTGTTTAGGCTGCAAATAAGTGTATGTTTAGGTTATGGTCCTCATGTAAATATTTTATAAATTTCACGCGGATGTTCTGCTAACATATTTGGAGTTTGGACAACTAGAAAAATGGCTTTTCTCTTGTGGATTTAAAAAGTGAAGAGACAGAGGAATCATGTGATGGATATGCTATCTAACTCTTTGTTTAGAATACAATTATGGCAAATAATTTTGTGCTCCCTTGGTCAAACCACCCTTTCGAGTTCTGACAGATTAACTATATAGTTTACAAATAGATTGATGAGTGATTGAGATATGATGTTTTTCCCCCTAACCTTTTGTTATTGGTTGGAATAGTTTAACTTAACATGGGAGTAGGATCAAGGGCCATGGAGGTGTTCATGCTATGATATGTAACTTTACTCTCGAGGCTTGTGGTGGAATGGGGTATTTAAGTTTGACCAATATATTGTCTTCAAATGACAAATATAATTTATTTTTTAGCTTTTGGGAGACTTTCTCTGTAACTTCTGATACTTCCTCTTCAAATGATGTTAGCATATTTTGATAATTTATTGCACGTTCAGGAGCTAGTAGTTTATTATCCATGGATTTTTATAGGATGTGAACATGATCTCTTCTGTATTGCCTTTAGTATTTTCATGCCTTCTTTTGTCTCTTGCTAATTAACGTGCTCTGTCTAAGTGTTAACTCTTCTCCTAATCATATGCAGAAGTTCATTTGTGGAGGGAGGTTGATATTTGGGCCTGATGCTCGATCCCTTCTTGTCACGTTGTTGCTGATTACCGTTCCAGTCATCATCTTTTGTGTATTTGTAGTGAGGCATCTTCGGCATGAATTTTCATCGTATGATGCAGGATATGCTATTCTAGTTATGGCAATTCTCTTTACTATTTGGGTAAGTTTTGTGAACCTTTTCCCCTCATTCTTTTCTATTCTGCATTTGATGAGTTGGTCCTTGCCATATGCACGCGTGGATCCTGTTTTGTTATATGCTCATGGTTCAAACGCTTCAGTTTACCATGTTTTCAAGACAGCTCTTATTTCTTCTTTTTTTCAGAAAAAAAAAAGAAGCTTAATTTTAATTATATTATCAAGGTTCCTCTGTTAGTTTTCCACTCATCTCGCTATACTGCCATTCCTCCCTCATTCTTGAACCTTTTAAGCTGACAGCTTGTGCCAGGGATCGAGCTTGTCATTGATGAGTGATATTTTGTTTTCTCCTGAACTTCTGTATGATTGAATTTTTTACCCTCTATAGCTAGCATGTACAAGTAGATGACTCTATAAAGCAAACTAATTTCTTATAACCATAAAGGAGTTGATCCCAAATACTATGAAAATATAAAGATGAAGGATCCCTAAAAGTGGAAAGAATTTGAACAGATATTCAAATAAACAAGAGAGAAAAGACAAAAAGAAATCATGGCTGAGAGAGCTAGTGCGAAGCTCAGCAAGCTTCATCCAGAGTGGGAAGGGCTGATGCCCTCATAATGTTCCATTATGCAGCCACACTTGAGCCCTAAAGATATTATATGGTGGAAAGCTGAACTGTTTCCTTTCAGAGGCAATACAGAATGCATCTTTGAGCTATACTCTTGCCCAGTGTCCACCAATCATCGGGGCCTGTTATGAATTAATGCCAATGCACCTGTTGCTGCTGCCTATTTCTTTCTTTTCTTTCCTTTTTTGTCAATCTTTTTTAAATTTTATCAAAATAATGTAGGAAGTTGCCTTGATTATATTTTTCTGTGTTTGAATTATGCTTCTTGTGAAAGTTTCATATCATGATTGATTTTTCATTTTTTACCTAATCTTTGTCTGGTCTCCTAGGGTTTGACGCAACATAATCCCTATAGTCTATGTTTATAGGTTCTGGGTATTCTCTTTCTTACTTCATCACGTGATCCGGGCATTATTCCAAGGAATTCAAATCCACCAGAGGAAGAGTTTCGTTATGATTCTTCAGTTTCTGCTGATGTAGGGGGACGACAGACACCAAGCCTTCAGTTCCCTCGAACCAAAGAAGTAATGGTCAATGGCCTTCCTGTAAGGGTGAAATACTGTGAAACTTGTATGCTGTATCGTCCTCCACGCTGCTCACATTGCTCCATTTGCAACAATTGTGTTGAGCGTTTTGATCACCATTGCCCGTGGGTTGGTCAATGCATTGGATTGGTACAATAACTGACTATCATAAGAATTACTATTTTTTATGATCTTTGTTTTCCTTTCTGCTGATGTTCTGGACTATTGTTGTTGCATCTTATAGTACTTTATTTGTCTTTTCCTGTGTGCAGAGGAACTACCGTTACTTCTTTCTGTTCGTATCTTCAGCAACTATCCTATGCATATATGTATTTTCCATCTCAGCTTTCTACATTAAGGTTCTTATGGATCATGGTGATGGCACAGTTTGGATGGCAATGAAAGAATCCCCCGCATCAGTGATAATAATGATTTATTGTTTCATCGCTCTGTGGTTTGTTGGTGGACTAACTGGTTTTCACCTATACCTTATCGGCACAAATCAGGTCAAATCCATTTCTTCTTACATTTCTAGCTTTCTTATCTTTTTTAATTAATTACCGTTTAGGGTACCTTAGGGTACCTTAAGGTTAATATTTAAATCTTTGGTTGGGATTCGGAAGTAGCTTCATGATAGTAAATTCCTAATTCCACCAGCGATGCAGGGTGGTTGGAAAACGGACAAAATCATGGCATAGCCCATAATAGTTAATTGATTTAAATAACATATCCACATTAAAATCTCATATGTTTTAACTATTTCATATGAAGATGGCAGCCCAAAATTAGGCTGTCTACTTAGTGATGGAAAATGATTATCTGCATACACCTTCCACCTCTGTTGTAATTTTGAAACTGTCATGTGCGCGCACACACACACACATATATGGAGGGGGGAAGAGAGAGAGAGAGAGATGTTGTCATCATGTTCCCAGCGTATCTTTTGAGTGGGGTGTTAGTGAATGCTTGGTAGGATGCATCATATTCCCAATCCATATCGCATATGATTGTATGGTTTGCTTTCTGGAAATTGATCCATGAGTTGTCACAAGAAGATTCTGATCACCAAGATTATTACCCGTTTTTTGCAGACTACCTATGAAAACTTCCGGTACAGAGCTGACAACAGGGTTAATGTTTATAATCGTGGTTGTTTAAATAACTTTCTGGAAGTATTTTGCACTAAAGTTAAGCCCTCCAGAAACAATTTCCGGGCCACTGTACAAGAGGAGGTTCAGAGGCCACCGCCTCAAGTCAGTACCAGGGAACCTGAACCTGAAGACGTGGTTGGAGAGCCACGTCCTAAGGTTGAAGATGATCTAGATATTGGTGAAGATCTATTGAAGATATCACAGCGTCGGGATATTGAAGAAATCGAGGAGGACATCCAGAGTAGAGGGAGCAATGGACCTCCACTTAACACTTCGGAGGCTGACTCAACTTTGCAGTCAGATCACCGAGCTCAGACAATTCGGTCTGATGCTAGGCACTCAAGTTGGGGAAGGAGAAGTGGGAGCTGGGAAATTTCACCAGAGGTCCTTGCCAGTTCAAGTGTCACTGAAAGCAGAAGCTATGTTGCTTCTAATGAGGTGCGCCAATGACCTGTGGTTTGATTTTCTGATGTTAGCATGCCATCAATATGAATGATGTGGGTTTTACCTGGAATATTGTGAGAGGAAGAGGAGACCTGATGATCGGAGTTTATGGAGCAAATGGAATTTGAATTGATGGAAAGGTCTGGGTGCAAAATCTGAGTGGACCACCTTGTGGCAATCCTCTGGCTTTGTTGGAAAGCATAGAAATGCGTGTTTTTATTTGCCTGATAGTTTTTTCCTCTACGGTTCGATATGTGGCCGGCATCTACGCTGCTGGCTATATTCTTTGTGTAAATAACCAGTTGTGAAAAATGCTAAAAATTTCCCTGCTTATTGGGTTTTAGGCTCTATGTACAAACTTGGTTACCAAGTAAAAAAATGCTTTCATCCAAGCTGTTGATATGAAGTGGTCTTTTCTTTTCTCTTTTTTTTTTTTGGGGTGAATGAAGTGGTACTCCTCCCCTGTTTAATAGATGTTTGTTTTATATTTAAAATCTATTTTATATATTTATTAATTTTTTTTAACAATAAGAAAAATCAAGTAAGAGAGGAAGGAAAAGAATTAAGAAAGATGTTTAGGGTCTGTTTGGTTCAATGTGAGGAAGAGAAGGGGAGGGATTTTAATGGAAGAAAAGGAAGGGGAGGAGAGTGGAAGGATTTTAATATTATGTTGTTTGGATTTATAAAAAAAGAGGGAAAAGGTTTTAATATTACCTTGTTTGATTCATGAATAGAAGGGAGGAAAAAATATTTTGACATTAACAATTTTACCCTTATTTTATTTAAAATATAGGCATAATGGTCACAATATGATAAAATATTGTCATTTCCTTTCAAATCCTCCCAATTTTGGAGGGGAGGTAAAATTTTCCCTCCCTTCCAAAAATTTGTGTGTTGGCAAACAAGGGGAAATTATTAAAATTCTTCCCCCTCCCCTTCTCTCCTCTCCCCTCCAAATCCCTCATACCAAACATATTCTTAGGGTGTTTTAAAAAATATATCATATTAACTAATTTAATTAATATTTTTAATTTATTTAAATTAATTAATTAAGTTTTATATTAAAAATCGGAAGAGTATTTTCAGTGATAGAGACTATTAGGATTTTTAAAAAACTAATTCAAATACCTTTTGGCTTTGAACCCAAACTAACAAAATCTACATCTACATGCGTACCCAGAAATTAAAAGAAAAAAAGGGGGAGAAATAGAAAAGTATGCCAGGGACACATATACGATTAACTTTGGGCTCTCTAAAGGACTTAGAAACCACATAGAAATTTGTGTAGTAAAGGAATATGATTATGTAATTAGACTACGAGTTTTTTTTTTTTTTTGAAAAAAAGGTCGTACTATTATTATTTGTGAATGATATGACTTGCTAATCGTCAGTTTCGAAAAAAAAATGTAATGCCATTTAAAAAAAAAAAATCTAAGACAACATTAATGATAATTTTTCCAACTATCATCATCAACTTAATTGAGTAAGAGATGATAATGACATGGGAGAATACATAAAAGAATTAGGGGTACATATATATTTGAAAATTTGAAACACTAATGTATTTCTTAATACATTAAAACTTTAACAGTGAGATAAAACAATGGTGGGAATATATTCCATATTTGCTTATTGGTTTACCACCATGCATGACTAAGAATTAAGTATTCTCCATCATATCGTTTCTTCTGGGATGCCGACGATATCCATTTCTGCAACCTCCTAAATTATTTTGCGATATTAAACATAGAAAAATAACAAAAAAGAACTGAACAATAATACATCAGCGTGTTAGAAGAAAATGTTTCCTTTCTGTAAGAATACAATCACATCGTTCTTTATACAACAATTAATTACATGAAGAGAATACAACAAAAAGAAAACATCTTCTGATCCATCTCTCAATATATATAGAATGAGTTTTGAATTGAACTGTTAGAAACTAGTCATATAAATTCCAGGATTGATAAAACCACATCGAATCACAAATATATGCATGATCAGATCTCTGTATATATATAAATGTATGAGATCTTGAGGTTAATGAGGAAACTCTTGTAAGACCAGCTGAATCAAAGATCTCAAGAGCTTGTTGGTGTCATCCATGACAGGAAGAAAACCCTTGGGCTCTCCCGATGCCAAACTGGTTTCACACAATCCAATCTTAACGTCAGCATCGTTAAGGCTCTGCTTAGCCGTCGTAGGATCAGCTGTGAAATTTGCATAAGCACCCGTGAAACCAACAATGGCGTCTTGGTAATTCTCTACGCATGTCGTCGACGATGGATCGATGCTATCGGACGTCATCTTGTCCGACATGTAAAGCACCGCCTTCGATGCGACCGCCGCCGACAGCTCTATGGACAGCGTTGACGTGGTGCCCGCCGGCAACGACTCTATGTACTTCTTGTCCTTGCCCTCGAGGATCTTCTCGCACTGTTTGGGGTTTGCGGCTAGATCGCAGATATGGTCTGTGAAGGACTTCGTACCTTGGCTCGATTTCACGATCAAGGCGATTGAGCCGGAGACATGCGGTGCCGGTGAGACCGCCGGTGCAGGAGTGACGGTTGATTCAGACGGTGATGGAGCCGTGCTTGGGGGCGCTGACAAGCCAAGAGACTTGGTAACCAGGTCTTTCACGGCCGGGGATAGCGATGGCATGTCAACACTATACTCATCAGAATCCTGCTTCTTCTTCTGGCCCTTGTGGTGGCCCTTTTTGTGGCCTTCGTCGGAGGGTGTGGGCGGTGATAGCTCACTGGCTGATGGTGGCGGTGGCGTTAGGGTGATGGTTTGGTCTTTGTTTTGCTTTTTCTTATGTTTCTTTCCTTTGCCTTTTGCAAGAGCAGGGTGGAGGAGGAGGGATAAACACAAAAGCATGAGGATCAAACACCAAGCTGAACGACGAGCCATTTCGATCTGTTGTTCTTAATTAATTCAGAAATGGTGATGTATACGTAACCAGGTAATGATGTTTCAGGAGGTTTTTATAAGCATCGTCCCATGTTTGCTATAATTGTTGTGTTTGATTTGATGTTTTATCGGTTTGAAGATGAACACTTTTGGTGGATGAATTGTTAGTTTAAGTTCCGAGGGCAATGAGATTAACGGCTACCGATTCGGTAGGGCCCCTAAACTAATTTTCTCAACTCCAAAAATAGAAATGTCAAGGTCAACAAAACTTCTGTTTTCATATTTGGTAATTCCTATTTTGAGGATTTTTTTTGGAAAAAAAAAGGTTTGATATAAATTTGACGCAACGTTAGACTAATATTTAACTTCAATTTGACCAATGCCTTCTGCCACTCAAACTTTTCTTCAAATTTAACTTCAATATTTTCAGAAAGTTGTGTCATTTTTCTGACTAGTAAAAAATTTTCTCGTTGTTTTTTTCTTTTGCTAAAGTATAGGTATCTTTCTATTGAAGGCAATCCTATTTGAAGCACTGTTGAGCATTAAATGTAGGCATCTCTCTCGGTGAAAATTTGAATCTTAGTTTGTCATGTTGTGAGGGACTAACCCATTCTGCTAGATCCAATTCCCATTGGTTTTATTTATCAATTCACGAGAAATAAATTGCAACTTGTTTTTTGGAGGATTTGAACCGCCCGAGAAAATACAGAATGAGAATAAAAAGCCCAAAGCCTCATCATATATGAGTGGGCCCATATCAGAGGCGAGCCCAAATGTCTCTGGGGCTAATCGGTAAAACACTGTGAAGAACATCAGAAATTCATGAATGGGAGAAAAGCTCCTCATTAAAAATTGTATTAGTGAAAAAAGATTAAATCAGAATATTAATATTCCATACCTACAAAATATACAGAGTACTGCTATTTTTTGTGCATAAAAATTTATCATGTTTTTGTTACCAATAAAATTTTTAATAGGAAAATTTATCCGATTTTTTTTTTGGGCGTACTGATCCCTTGTAGTATTTAAAGGCAAGAATATGAAGTCGTATTGTAAAAAATTGACTATTTTTAATTGAACAAAGTGAATACATAATACTACCTCCGGTCCTTAACATAAGATCTCGTTTGAATTTTATTTTGATTCTAATTATAAGATCCTAATTTACTTTGTCTCTCTTATTTATGCATTTTTTTCCAAGATAGTCCCTATAATAATAGCAGTTCTAACCAATAAACTTAATTAGCAAGAATCTTTTAAGAAAGACAATACCTATTTATTATAAATAACTAACTTAACTTATTTTTTTAATCTCCTCAAATTAGTTAACTAGCTCTTATAATTGAGCAGGAGATAGTATATTCCAAATATGACTCCCACGACAAAAATATGATAAGGAAGGAATGCTACATATTAATGTATTCAGCAGCCAACGGTCCAAATCATAATTCACTAACACAGACGAAGCACGTTTTTATGGTCCCAACTATTTCGTTTTGAAAAACAAAACAAAAGAAAATTTTCAAACACCTGATTCAATGGTTGGCATGCTCTGAAATTTGGGTGGGACAGAGAGTGTGACTGCTAATAGGAACAGAGGAATTGATAATTATCAGTTAATTAAGGAGACTCTGTGCATCTTGACTTGATCTTTTAATTCGTGTGTCAATGTATATATATGGGGTCACATCTTCATATTCCTTACAAATCATAAGTATTTTTTTTTATTTTTCTCACAAATAAAGATTTTTAAAAAAAAATTAATACGCCATAATTAGAGACTTGTGGGAGACAAATTAAATGATGGTCATGGACGTTAAGTTGAAAGTTGAGCCATCCACACCATAATTCCACAGAATTTTAACAAGTGACTAGAAAGTGAAACAAAGGGAGATGTCGGCACACTTCTGTCCTTTTTTTTTTTTTTGGGTTTGGATGTCTGATGAGAGAACTTGAAATCATACGAATGTTTTATTTCTATCGGATTACCAAAGGAACCACAAGATATCATGTGTGAAGGTAAGTATAACTATATATTCTATTTTTGATCTATCTCTCATCCAAAAGAAATAATAATAATATGAACTTAAAATTGTTAGCATTAGGTCTATGTAAACACATCAGAAAAAGTATAGAGTGCTTCTTTTAGAAGCTATTTGGGTAATCTCAAAAATACTTTTTTATAAATTGAGACAAATTCCTTTATATATTTATCGTATATCATAAAAGTACTTTTAAAATTATGATTTTGTTTCTATCCAAATACCCCCTTAATTTGGACTATTCAAATTGATTTTAAATGGTAATAGTTCAAATTCAGGAAGTGTTTGGCAACAATGAAAAAGTACTTTTCTGTAAAACGAGACAAATTTCTCTAAATATTTACTCTGTATACCGTAAAAGTACTTTTAAAACCATAGTTTAGTTTCTATTCAAATATCCTCCCAATTTAATTGGTTTTTACATTTTAAATAAGATTTTTATTTTAAGTGATACAAAGATAATATTTGAACAGATAGTTCTAAAAAAATAAATTTAATATTAAAAAATTTTAAATTAAAAATTTTAAATCTTAAACATTCAAACCATCTTTTGAACTTTTCAAATTTCATTGGAGCAATGAGGACTGCAGATCTATCTTGTACTAAGAATAAACTAATCCTGAATTATAAACTAATTGCCGCTTTGCCTTTATCTCTTTTCTCTTTATCCTCCCTCATCCTTTAATTGTTCCCTCCTCTTTATATCATCTTCTTAATATACCATTCATTGGAACGCAAACAAGAATCAAATTTAATTCCATCAGCTGCATGCAGATTCAGCAACTTTTCTCATCTTTAAATAAAATTAACAATAAAATTGAAATTGAAATTGAAATACTCCTTTTCTTTGCAATACACTGCATATTGTAAAGACAATAAATAACGTCTTTGAATAAAAAGAAATTTTTTAGCAGATCTACTGTATCAAATTTGTATAGACCGAATTAACTATAAATAGAATATAAACATATGGAGACCAACAATTTCTGGTATGGACACTCTTTTTTTTTTTTGTTTAAATGACTAACGTATGGTTGTTGTATATGCTTATACATCTATTCATAGTCAATTTAGTCAACAAAATACTTTGACACCAAATTTATTTCAAGAATTCTCTTCACCTGGACGGCGGAGGATAGTTGCCGGTGTCTGACCATGTTGACGTAGGAAAATACGAGGTGTCTCCGCCCTGAGTCTGGTTTCCCGGTGGTCGGAAATAGCCTATTTGCTGACCGGAAGGTAGGGGAAATGAAGCAGGGGATAACTGACTAGAAGGTGAAAATGTAGTGGGAGATGAAGATGACGACAATGATGATGGTGAAAACAACGAAGAAGACGATTGAAGAGCACTCAATTGAGAATTGTAGAGCCATTGCTGCACCAAACCCGGCGGTATCTGCTGCGGCGGCTGTGGTTGCCGTTGACCTTGGAAGTCGCCGGAACTCTGGAGCATCTGGGAGTAATTCCAATAGTCTCTGACCAAATCAGAGGGCCCCTGAAAAGACGACGCCTGCATGAACGGAAGCGCCGCCGGGGACTGCTGAAGGACGTGGGTGGTGGCAGGAAAATTTTGAACGGGCACCGGAACTGCTCTGACGTTTTCCGGAAAGTTCAGTTTGGCTCTGCTACCCCTGAACCTCAATGCGGCTTCGTCATAAGCTCTCGCGGCCGCCTCCGCCGTGTCGAACGTGCCAAGCCAGACCCTTGCCGCCTTGTGGGGGTCGCGAATCTCCGCTGCCCACTTACCCCAAGGCCTCTGCCTCACCCCTCTGTACCTCCTCCTCCTCTCCCCTGTTTCTTCATAGGAAACAGTTTCACTCGACGGCATCACCGGTAAGGCCGAAGTAGCCACCACCGGTGCGTCAGTTGCAGTGATATTCGAAGCTTCCACCTCCGTCACTGCTAATCAAAGACAAATATAACTCACACATACACACTCTTCTTTATGCTTAGAAAAACGCCGTTAACTCACTCATACAAATTCTTCATGGTTAGAAAATGGCACTACATTTATATCTTTATCGTATGAAGCTCGTACAGAATCTGTTCGGTGCAATATTCAGGTGAAAAAGTTCTGTCTGATACATGCAATATAATTCATATTGAACTATTCTCTAGGTTACTAAGTAAGATCAAAGTGCGAATAGGTTCAAACAAAACCATTTGTTGTATTTGATTAGACATGTGAAGTGAGAATCAAGTTAACTAATTGCACCTGTTGATGCAGACTCGTTCTGTGATGATGCAGCGAAGTCACCAATGGCGGCTTTGAATGCGGCTTCTTCTTCTTCCTGACGGCCTCTTTTCTGACCTAGCCATGAACCAGAGGCAGAGCCCATAAGAGGACCTGAGGAAGATGAAGAAGGAGACAGACGAGGAGATGAAACATGACCAAAAGGTGACATCATAGGAAAACCACTTATTCCTTGGAGCCATTCATTAGTGTCTCTGTGTCCAGATGAACCTGATGACACCACATGCGTAAGCGCCGAAACCATTGCCGACAACTCTCCGGCTCTGCCATACTCTGACATCACAGGCTCCACGGATTCAGCTATTGTCGTCGTTACAGCCGCCTCTTCAGCTCCGTTAAACCCTGCCGACTGGGACTGCCGGTTGTGAGTACTTCCCTCGCCGCCGCCGCGTTCTGACGTGGACCTCACGAGCTCCCCTGATCGCCGATGGTGCGCCACCGTGAGCAAGCATATGTAAATACCGCTTCTTCAAAAGGGAAAAGGAAGATGTACCCAGGATTTATTTCGCCGATTCCTGAGGACCCTTTTGGTGATTTTCTTAGAAACCGAAGGGTTATATAAGGTTGGTTAGAGAGATCAAACGGGAACGGATCGCCATTAAAATAGAACTCGCAGGCACAAACACCCCACTTCCTTTTTACATGCATGCACGATGGACACCTCCTTTCTAATAAAATTCTTCTTTTTGATATTTGAATTCTTCCAAGAAATAATAAAATCTGCTAGTATAAATATAATGGAAATACTGAATTAAATACCCTATAATTGATTTACCTAAAAATAAGAAATACTCTGAAAATGAGAGGGGAAATTACATTTTAATACTCAGACTCGAACAAAGTTCAAAATTAAATAGACAATGATAAAGACGATACATTTCTGAAAGATTAAAACATACCGTCAAATTTTAAGGATTTCTTATCATGTCTTTCAGAAAATTTATTATTTTATCCAGACATACCGTCGGCACAAAAGTTACTGTACATTATACATTTGGAGATGAATCAATAAAAAAAAAAAAAAAACCTAACTCTTATATGGTCGTATATTTTTTTAAATTTATCATTACTTTTTTTTTTTGCAAACCTAAGTTTATTATTACTGAAATGTTAACATAAGTACAAAATTTTTGAAAACATTACATAATCTCGATGGCGAAGTTTATAAAATTTAGTATTCAATTTTAAAAAGGGATCGACATTAAGTATTCAGATAATAACTTTTACCCCAAAATATAATTATTATTCCTAGGGCATTCCGTGCAATTTTCATTAAGTATGGGTCATGGGACGTAATTGTCGCTTGAAATAGATAACGAAGTCATGTAACGGGCTGCCGCCTTTGTTAGGATGTTCACACATGGTGGTGGGCTAAAGGACTTTTGACTCAGATTTAATATTTTGGTGCCACGTGGGGGCAAGTTCTGATCCATTGGACCCCCCTGAACACGGTCGGCTCGTTTTGGGATGAAACAAAGTTCATCTTTGAATTGAACTCTTTAATTTGCGCAGCTGAGCTATCTGCCCATAACAAGTCAAAAATTACATTTTTAATTACATTTAGCCTCCTCCGGGTGGCCAATTTGGATTGCTTCATTTTTTTATTTTGGAAACGTGGCATCTTTGTGCACACTAACGAATAAAGGTATTTTTGAAAAAAAATATATTTTGCATATTTATTATCTCCAATTAATTTTATTATCAACGGGGTTCAGTTAACTATCTCTCTCACAAAAAGTGATCAAGGTAATTGAGAGAGGGAAGCAAGCAGTTTTACCAAAATTGGATGTGCTGCAGATTAGGTAACATGCATGAATCCTAGTTTTATGTTCTATTTTTTTATAAGTTATTAGATCAAAATTTAGAAAAGAAAAGTAGCATTCTTGGATTCATAGTATAATAGTAGTATATAATTAACCAAACTATGGGAGATTTTTTTAAAATATAATTTCCCAGTTAAATATGCAAAGAAAGAAAAATTAAAACGGAAGGTGCTTGTCTTCGAAACGAAAGAATGTGTGATGGTATATGGTCAAACCACGTCTCTCTCTCTCTCTCTCTCTGAAATCAGAGAATTGAAGCCAAATATTATATGAATCCGAACTTCATCAGCAGGGCATCATTTAAATTTAATTAACTTTAATTTCTGAACAAAAAAACTTTAGATTTAATTTGCGCGTGTGTTCATAAGGACACTAGCTTCCTAATTAATTAGGATTATTGGGAGATATATTCGCAGGTAAATATTTTGTTACCCAATCTGCTCCCACAAACTGAGTCATAAGTTAAAGGAGAAAATATTTCCCTATAAAATAATAAATAGATAAATAAATGCAAGACGTGTCTATATATTCACCAATAAAATGAAGGGGATATTTTCAAATTGAAGATGATCCAAATACAGGGATAACGCTGTTCGTACCGAATTTTCATTAGGTTTGGTTTATTGTTTGACCTAATTAATCGTAGGCGTTTACCCTAATTAATATTGAACTGATTAATCAGCTAAAGTTTTTTTTTTCTCCGCACGCTTTTCTTCTTTTTTTTTGGGTTTATTTTTGCGCGTCTTTTCTTTTTAGATGCTAACATTATATATAGCTGGTAAGACTTCATTTAAACCATTTTTGTTTTCTTGAGAAGAAAAAAAAATGCATCAATTGTCCTGATTTATAAATACAAGACAATTGTTTTTTTTAAAAAAATAATTCAACTTTTCAACAATCTTAATGCAATTTATTTATTTTAAAGTAGATGGTGATTAGAATTTTTTTTGAAATATAATAATCGAGAGAGAAGGGAAGTTGACAACCACATTGTTGAGCTTAATGCAGAAGGAAATAAAATATAAATTAAGTTTCTCTGTACTGTTGCATACATGTATTCGATATGGATTAATGATAAAAAGAGGCTTGGTAAGGCTTGTCCTCGAGATTTCTAGATTTTTAACTCAAATAGCTTTCGATTCATCAGCTTATAAGGATGCATGCTTTTACCATTTTAATGAAACTAGAGAATTTTTAATGAATGAATGAATAATATAATATAGATACATGATTTTACCAACAAAAAAAGCTATTAGGTTTCTTTTCTTTTTTTAATGAAAATGAAAAATATCAACATCGATTTGTGTCACATAGGCAACATGTTCACGTTAAGCAATTATGGCATGCCTAGCTAGAACCTTGTTTTTTAAAAATAAAACCATTTTTTACGATCAATTTCTATGATTCAACTAACTAATAAGTTATTAGCTAGATCTGAAAAACTTAATAAATGTTCAACGATGAAAATATAAGTGCCTACGTGTAATCATGACAAAGATGCGATAAAATCCTATATGTAATCATAAGAAATTATGAACATCTCAATTAATCAAATTAAGCGCTTCATAAAATCATCCCAACAAATAACTTTCAAAGAATAGGAATAATGATATTATACATGGATAAAGATATATATATATATATATATATTATATTTCTTTTTTATACCCGAGAAACCGCGCATTCATTATTTTAGACGAAAAATACTGTTAATTGTTTGCAAAAATTTACCAGTTGTGTTCTTGGAGTATCATGAAATGCACAAAATAGTATATATTCATAATTATTGGATTAGTACAGGGCTTACATAGAAATAATAACTTATGTAACTTTTCAATTTTTTGTGTTCGATAAAGTTTTTTCATATTTCATTTTAAATATCTGGCCATTATATTGACGCATGACCTACTTAAGTCTAGTTTTAAAAATTCAATAAATTAGGTAGAGGGTAATAAGAATTGACTCAATCTAAAATAGGCGGCTTGAAACTTACCCCTTACCATCAATATTTAATACTCCTCGATCCTTATTATAAGACCCAATTTGACTTTTTATTGGTCCTAATTATAAGACCCAATCCATTTGGTCTCTTATATTTATGCATTTTTTTCCAAGATAATCCTTCTAATAATGATAGTTTTAGCCAATATACTTAATTAGCAAGGATATTTTAGGAATGACAACACTTATTTATTATAAATAACCAACTTAACTTACTTCCTTAATCTCCTCAAAT